>NW_021635396.1:0-44913 GCF_004799145.2 Neltuma alba
TTGCGTGCATGGGTCGGTTCTTGGGGCTGGGTAGGTCAAAATTTCTCGAAATGGTCGGTCTGAGATTGCTGATTCGAGAGGTTCGCCATAGGTTCGCCGCGGCGAAACATGGCAGAGAGCCTTGCTTCAACAGATGAGTTTCGCCGCGGCGAAATAAGAAGTTGGCCGCGGCGAACATAGGCAGAGGGTCCTTTCCTGCTTCTTTTGCCTTGAGTTCTTCAATTCTGACCCCAATCTTTAGTGTCCTACAATAAAAAAGCAACAAATTGAAGTATCAATTGTCCTAGAAATCAATTGAATCCAATTAACAACCAATTATGACAATTTAATCCTCAAAATGACACTAACTTAAAGTAAGGACTCTAATCTAAATTAAGCGCAATTATCAATAAAAAGGGCCAGTAAATATCATAAAATCATGGATAATGAGATGAAAAGATAATAATATCTTGAGCTCAATCAAATTCCCCCACACTTAGACCTTTGTACTCCTGGACAAAGGCAATACAAAACCTAAACAAGAGAATAGTATTGATACAAATGGGAACTCCTATGAATTCAAAGTAAGAAAGCAGTAGTGCCATTAACCCAACTCTTCAAACAAGCAATCATAGCGATTTAAGTCAATGAAAAGGGATTAAAGTAGAGTACAGTCAATGCAATAGGAATGAACAAAAGAGAAAACACTCTAGATACAAACTGTTTCACTCTACTCACCAAATTGGGGTAATTCTCCTCAAATCCACTTAATCAACCACTTTACCATAAGCTTGTTACAATCCTAGTTCTCCACTTCTAATGCATGAATGTAATGATCAAGAGGACTTTTAAGGTTATGATAATGGAAGGGTTAAATGAAATAGATGAGGTGAAAAGATATGAAAAGATTAAGCACCAAGCATTTTAGAAAAGGTTTCCAACTAACATTTACTCTAATCTCTTAAAGCACAACTTTGTTCTTCAAACCACCAATGAATTGCCTTATTTCAACATTTTATTCTATTGGTACCATTTTATTTTGATCTTCTTTCTTTGGCTTTTCTCAAGCATTTTCTTCTATTTCTTTGCCTTTTTCTATTTCTCTTTTCTCTTTTTTTTTTCTTTTTGGCAATTCAAAACCCAAGAAGACAAAGTTTAACATATCATGAATGTAATGGTAAAAATGTTGGAAACTTGAATGTATAATGCATCTCTTGGAACTTAAGAAAAGATGAAGGCTCAAATGGTTAGCAATGGATAAATCATGTGGGTTTGTGTAATGTAAGGGTTTAGAAAGAATGCCTCTATCATGCTCATCATATAAATGCAACTAAGTCTCGATTAAGAATTAGAACAAGTTCTAGAAAGTGAAAGATGTAAGTGGATGCAACTCACTATGAATGAAAATTAGGCTCAAAGAATCTTCCAACAAGGCTAAATCTCAAATGCTCATACACAAAGATTAATTGTACTCCAGATTAATCACAATGCATTAACTCAATCAATATAAAAGCAAGCTTGAAGAATTGTGACCAATGAAACTAAAACAATCAACTTTAAACAAATAGCAATTCTCATGAATATCCATACAAGTTCATATAAATTTACCAAAGTCCAAGAATACACAAATTCAAGTGTAAGTTACTTGAAGCAAAAATTTTCAAAAATTTTAACTCAAAAATCTTCAAATTATGTTCAAAAATCAGTCAAAATTTTGAAAATTTTTAGAAAACCAGATTTTTCATTAAGCACAAAAAAACACAACACAATTATTGAAAATCAATCCCTTGGTTCCCTCCCCCACACTTGAACAAAGCATTGTCCTCAATGTTGACCAAGTAGACAATTAAGCACAAAGGAAGCAAGGAAGAAGACAAGAACATAAAGGGGAAAATTATTAAAATAAAAAAAACTACAAGCTAAAACTAGACTACTTTTTCCTACTGGTAAGCTCCTTCCCTCTCACTTATCTCACTAATTCATGCAACAATCCAATCAATCAAAACAAAGCAAAACATGGTAAACAAGATAGGTAAAGGAAAGAAGCGACCTGAGGTGTCATGGAGGCTGATAGCTCTCCTTAAAGAAACGAAGGCGCTCCTTTTTGACTTGGAAGAACCGGCCTTCAGTATCCTTTATCACAACCTTCCTACGCTGGCATGTTGACTGAACTTCAAAGGGTCCAATCCATTTGGCCCTTCTCTCAGCCTTTGGAGTCTGATAAGTGGACAGTAGCCCCCATACCTCAGTACCAGCTTTAATCTTCACAGCCTCCTCAGGGGTTGATAGAAAAGGGTCTTCATAGACTAGATCAATGACCTTGTAGTGGTCAATGGAGAGAGGAGGGAAAGTGGCAGAAGGTTTCTTAACTTTCTTCTTCTCCTTAAAATAGAGCTTGAGAGATGTAGGCTCTTTGCTCTTTTCCTCAGAATCCACTTTCTTTCTATCAATAGGAGCAGCCACCATCTCCTGATAGGTTGGCTCAGTTGAGGGTGTAGAGATGGTAGGGTGGATAATAATTGGAACTGTAACAGGTCCATGCACAGCATTCAGGGCACGCAGCTCCCTAAAAAGGTTGAAATATTTCTTTTCCTTGGAAGTCTTTTCAGCTCTACTAACACCTGTAACATCATCAAAAACAAAGCCTTTCTCGAGCTCATGAGGGTTAGTAGAAGACTTCGCAAATGCAACATCAGTAATACATAATCATATGGAGTGGAAAAGATGTAATCTAACTGATGAACAGCAGAACAGTCCACGTCACTACCATTTAAAAGGGAAGGGGAAGCAGAATCAAAAATAGGGGATGAAACATGCATCTCATTAACACTATCAAGCTTATCTATGAACAACCCATCAATAACATTAACATCACACATAGAATAGTCTTCATGCGGTTGTTTCATTTGTTCATACATATTAAAATATGCAAATTTATCCCCAACAGACATAGTGATAGAACCCTTTTGCATGTCAATATTGGTATTAGAAGTTCGAAGAAAGGGTCTACCCAAAATCAGAGTTCCATCCCCACCTTGCTCATTAGGCATATCCAAAACATAGAAGTCAGCAGGGATAACTAAATCTTTCACCTTCACAAGAATATCCTCTAAGAAGCCGTGTGGATACCTCACAGTCCTATCAGCTAACTGAAGCATCATGGTGGTAGGTTTGAGGCTTTTGATTTGTAAAGACTCATACATTGATTTAGGCATAACATTAATTGCAGCACCTAAATCAAGTAAAGCTTTAGGAATGGTTGTCCTACCCACAGTACAATGTATAGTAAAGGAACCGGGATCTTGACACTTAATTGGGAGTTGTGGTTTAAACAAGGCAGACACACTTGAGGGTAATTGAACTCTTTCATTAGGTTTAAACTTCCTCTTATTTGTGCACAACTCTTTCAAAAATTTAGCATACTTAGGGATCTTCTTAATCAGTTGAAGCAAGGGTATATTAACTTCAACTTTTCTAAATGTCTCAAGCAACTCATTATCTTGTTTTTCATTAGCAATTTTCATGCTCTTTAAGTAAGAGTGAGGAAAAGGGAGTTCATTGAGATTTACCTCCTTACCCTCATTGCTTAAGGTTCCATGAGTGCTTTTCTCTGGTTGCTTCTTTCTCTCCTTGCTTTCGTGCTCTTTAGTGGACTCCTTTTTGAGTAGCTTCATTTCTTTAGAGCTTTCAGACCTCTTGGGTGGATTTTCAACCTCAATCTCTTCATCCACCTCTTCATCATCACTTAAGTCTTGAATAGGTCCAACTTTCTTTCCACTTCGTAGACATATGGCATTCACAGACTTAGGATTAATGACAGTGTTGGAAGGCATAGTTCCTGAATTCTTAGCTTGTTGGTCACTTATATTATTAGATAATTGAGTGACATAAGAACTGAGGTTGTTGGTCCTGGTTTCCATTTGCTCCATCTTACTTTCAATAGAGGCAAATCTTGCTTCAGATCTAACTTCATTCTTTGAGATATTATCATTCATCACTTGAATGCCTTTGAGAATTTGACCAAGCTTATCATCATCTCTAGAATATTGCTCTTGAGGAACCATGGCTCTAGAAGTACTCCCCTTGAAGTTATTATTGTTGTCCCCATTGCTCCATCTGAAATTTGGATTAGCCTTCCATCCTTCATTGTAGGTGTTAGAGTAGGGATTCCATTTTGGATCATGGTTTGGTCTCCCTTGAAAGACAGCAGACACCTCTTCAGGAGTGTTAGGGCATAAGCTGCTGACATGCATAATAGATCCACAAGTGTCACAGCTTGGAGCAACTAAAGCTTTAGAAGTTGAAGAAGTCCTTTGAACACTCAAATTCTTCAATTCAGCAGTGACTAAAGAGAGGTGAGATGTGATCTTGGATTCGAGAGAATCCACCTTGGTTTCCAAAGAATTTATTCTCTTAGCATGTGCAGTTGAGAGTCCTAGTTCTTGCACAGCTCTTGCATCTCTAGGCCCATATTGTTGGTGATTCAAGGCCATCTTTTTAATCAAGTCCCATGCCTCTTGAGCAGTTGAGTCAATTAAAGATCCTCCTGATGCAGCATCTAGCATACCCTTCTCTTGATTTCTTAATCCATCATAAAAATACTGTACCAGTTGTTCCTCCGGTATCTGATGGTGCGGGCATCTTGAAAGAAGATCTTGAAATCTATTCCAGTAGTCATACAGTGACTCATCATAGTCTTGTTTGGATGAATAGATCTCTTTTCTCATTGATGAAGTACGAGAAGCCGGAAAGTATTTCTCTAAAAATGCTTTCCTTAAGTTCCCCCAACTGTGATAAGCATCTGCCACATGTCTTGGAAGACTCATATACCATTCTCTAGCTTTTCCTTCCAACGATAAATGAAAGACCTTCCATAAGACTTGGTCTAGTGATGCTCCCACAGGCTTCATGCTCTGGCAAATCATTGACAAAGATTGCAAGTGAAGGTAGGGATCTTCTCCTGTCAAACCATGAAATTTAGGAAGTGAGTTAATGAGCAAACCTTTAATCTCAAAATTCACATCAAAATTAGGGCAAGCAGCAGTAAAAGGATCATAATTCACATCAGATGTTGTGGCTTCTCTTATGGTTCTTCTCCTTTGATTGTCATTATTCTCTCCAACTCTCTCATGCTCTCCATTTCCTCCATTACCACCATTTCTAAGTTGGTTACCATTGGGGTTAGGGTTAGGTGGATTAGGTGGGATGTCAGCCATTATCTCTTGGTCAGTAGGTTCACTCTCACTACTGGATAGGCTAGATTCCACAGAAATATTCTCTTGCTCAATCACCAACTCACTTGTCCCTCAATTCTTTTCTCTCTTCTTATCTCTGTGAGTTTCTCTCAATCTCAGGTTATAGGGCACAAGTTTTGTTTTTCGTGGCATGCAAAATAAAATCACAAGAGAAAGAGCAAACAAAATTGACTTGCAGCACACAAAGTCAATTAAAAGTATGCAATGTGATGAATGCAAGTGTATGGGTGAGTATGAACGTGTAATGATGAGTATGAGTATGTATGGGTGGGTATGAGTATCTATGCACAGATAAAGAAGCAAAGTGTAAGTTTTAGAATTTCCAGAAATGTTGGCCGCAGCGAAAACGGGGGTTGGCCACGGCGAAAGTTGGCAGAGAAGACCAGATGTCTGATTGCAGGGAGTTGGCCGCGGTGAAAACAGGGGTTGGCCGCGGCGAAAGTATCCCGAGAGAAATCCTTCGGTTTTTCAAAGAGTTGGCATCGGCGAAATAACAGGTTGGCCGCGGTGAAAGTTTCCCGAGAGGATTTCCTCAGTAATTCGAAAAGTTGGCCGCGGCGAAAGATAATGTTGGCCGCGGCGAAATTTGGCAGAATGCTTATCAGACACTGGACTTCACTGATGCAACGTGAGAGATGCTGAAAATCAAGAAAATCAGTATATTTGTTTGTATTTCCAAAAATTTTGATGCTATGCAAGATGAAAACCTATACTATGAACAAATATGCAACTAAACTACCCTAAATGCTACCCATAAAGATCAAAACTTCAAAAGTCAATCAAAGCACAAGCTAACCTAGAGAACCAATTTCTTGGCTCCCCGGCAACGGCGCCACTTGAAAGAGAGCCTTAATTGTCGTTCGCTTAGAGGTTCTCGCTCAAAAATTTATCCAAGCTATGCAGTAGTGCAAACTCGGGTCGTTCTCTTTTGGGAGCCTAAATTAGATGTCTAAGTTAGATTAATGCTATGCAGAGTAATGAAAAAAGGGGTTTTTGGTGTTTTTAGCCATTAATGAAATGCCAAAACTAAATGCAATTAATTCAAATCTAAGTTACTATGTTTTTGGATTTTTCTAAGATAGTAGTAATGAAGTGAAATTAATGATATGTAATCTCTTGAATACAGCTTTGAAGCAATCATAGTTCAAAATAATTTTGGGAGTAGAAATCACCAAGTTTTCTAAATGAAAACCTTAAAGAACTCTTTAAGTCTAGAATCTTAATCAATGTCACCCATTTCATAAGATCCTATTAAGCTCACTTGGTGTGTATATTAAGATTAATTAATGCACTTGGTTAAATGCAAGCCCAGATCAACTCAACAATCACACATTACCATGCAAGACAGAGAGTATCAAAAGAGTTGCATAGAAACATATATGTAACCACATATATTGAAGCTCAATTCAACATTAACTAATCCAATACACAAAATGATCATCCAGAATTGATTACAACCATAATCAACATAGTTCAGTCCAAATTTACAAATCCTAACACCTAGAAGTTCATAAATAAAGAACTAGAACTTATGGATGAAGCTAACTCCCCTTTGAAGCTCCTTGAACTCATGCTTCTTCCACCATATTCAAGAGTTGAGAAGCTTAGCTCGTCATAACTCTTGAATCAACTCCAACTAGGTATTGTTCTTCAGCCATGGCAACAGCAGATGGAAGAAATGGAAATGGGATTAGGGTTTCTGAGGTGGGAATGAGAGAAGAGGATGAAAGATACGAAGGTGGTGGCTGAATAGTGATAGTCTGATCTCATCATACCCAAAATAGGGTTTCTAACCCGAAACTTGCGTGCATGGGTCGGTTCTTGGGGCTGGGTAGGTCAAAATTTCCCGAAATGGTCGGGTCTGAGATTTGCTGATTCGAGAGGTTCGCCGCGGCGAAACATGGCAGAGAGCCTTGCTTCAACAGATGAGTTTCGCCGCGGCGAAATAAGAAGTTGGCCGCGGCAAACATAGGCAGAGGGTCCTTTCCTGCTTCTTTTGCCTTGAGTTCTTCAATTCTGACCCCAATCTTTAGTGTCCTACAATAAAAAAGCAACAAATTGAAGTATCAATTGTCCTAGAAATCAATTGAATCCAATTAACAACCAATTATGACAATTTAATCCTCAAAATGACACTAACTTAAAGTAAGGACTCTAAATCTAAATTAAGCGCAATTATCAATAAAAAGGGCCAGTAAATATCACAAAATCATGGATAATGAGATGAAAAGATAATAATATCTTGAGCTCAATCAAACTCTTATGCACAATGGAAGCTAATTATGCCCAAAATATGCAAATATAGATGGCAAAAGTATGAGTTTAGGGCTAGAAATGTATGCAAATAATGAGACTTATCACGTATATATTTACTTAAAGTTTTATAGGGCAGCAAAAGACCATACTGGGTCTAAGCAATTAACACATCTTTATAGTTTAGAAGTTTATATTACTTATTCTAGCAACCTAGCACCATATACATTTACTGGTCTACCATCAACCACGACCAGCTTAAGGGAAAATCCTGCTCATAAAGATCTTCAAAGCCTTGAGCAGTTCCTTGTAGGTACATGTGGTTATACAGTGGCATACGTCTCTTAGTACATCATTTCATAAACATTTCCAAGGAATCACCTTAGATAAGGCTGCTATCCCATCAACATCCCATAAGGTATTGTCTTCCCTGGTCACACTGTAATAGAGCTTCTTGTTGTCATTCTAGAATCTTGGGTATCTATGAGCCTCTGGGTTCTTCTAAGGCTTACTGTACCCGCCTCCCATTTAACCTCCAGAACTAAATCTGAAAGGGGGTGCAATCCTCTCATACTCAGGACCATCCTACTCTGGCTAGGACCTGCTCCGTCATTATCATTCTCATCATCATCGGGTGCATCAATGATTTTTTTTTAAGGATCACTAAAGGCAACTGAAGCTCTATTCTTGGCAATTACCTTCCTCTATTTACCACAATATCTTATGCGAACGATCGGGGAGGAACTTACTTCTCCCTACCTTTCTATCTCTTCATACCACTAGGCCATATCATTTTACCAAGGAAACGGTCTCTAGGTTTCCTCCTACTAATGGTCTCATGATAACCACTTCCATGGCTTCTTGCAATCCAAATGGCCAGTAAATGAACAGTTTAAACATTTTCCTCAAAAATCAGAGCATTAAAATTTGAATTTGAAAAATTCGTTCTGATTGCCAGAACCTTTTGCTCTGATACCAAAAAAATGTAACACCTTATGTTTATACTAAATAACTTGCCTTGCGGAAGCATTTGGAATCACTTTTGAAGACTACAGGTTATGAAAAATCAAGTTTGAAAATTTTCTTTTACGGATTACTATTCATTGTAACCAAAAAATGTGGCAAACTTCGAAAATTCATAACTAATTGTAGAAAAATCGAAATCGAGTGATTCCAAGTTCTATGGAAAGCTCTTTGGATAAAATTTTGAGAGAAAATAGTTTCTGGACTGATTGCTTTAAAATTCGAGCCCAGTTTTTCTTGAAAAATTACCGTTCATATGGTCATTTTTCCATTTTTCCCTTATTTTAGCCCAACTTTGGAAGGGCATAACTTCTTGTGTGGTCATCAGGTTTAGGTGAACCAACTCTCATCTTAAAGAGAAAAATCCCATCTATTTGCTCACTGAATCTCATGGCTACACTCACTCGATTGCTTAATTTGACTTTGGTCAAAGTTTAGGTCCATAATGTTGACTTTTATCCCCCTTGGAAGGATAAATTGTCTTACTTGACCAAGTACTTGCATACTAATTCTCCTACCATATAATCATGCATATTAGACAACACTAGCATGCTTTCACATATTAACACATAAGCTAGCATATATCCATAACTTAAAACCTTAAAGCATACTCTTAATTACATTCATCCAACATAAGGTTTTTCTTCATTCTTCTTCTTCTTCTTGAGGCGAACTTAACTCTCTACTATAGCCACTTCTTTTCCTTTGCTCTTGGAGGTTGAAGGCCCTAGGGTTTGTTAAGTATGGGGGTAAGATTCTTGGGGAATCTTAGTAGCACATTGCATACATTACTATGGTTACACATCACAATGTAATTCAAGCTACATGCATACATACATACTTGAGTATTATGTACTTGCCATGGAAAAACATAACATCATAACATAACATATCATCTCAACCTTGCATAAACCAAGGTATACATGCATGGAGGCATCATGGCATAACATCATAACACATAGCAATGAACATACAATGTATAGTAACTCTAACAAGCAATGGAATGCAAAAGCTACCTTGTTGGCTTTCCTTCCTCTTGAACTCTTTTCTCTTGACTAGATCTTTGCCCCTTTGTTGTGTATAGCCTATTAGGCAACCAATGACACAACATTAAGCATTACTTCAACTCCATAACTTAACATAACCCCTTAAACCCCTTTTTTCTTGACTTTTAGGGTTTATTTTTCTAGCTTTGATTCTTGAACTTTCTTGGGCCTTTCTTACATAATTTCCATGTAGAATCCATTTATCATATTAGTTTTATGAAAATCCAATCCCTTCCCATTGACTTAGCTTGGCCGAACCATATATATATTTGTAGGGAAAAGGATTTTCAACCAAACTAACATGTAATTACTTAATCTTTAACCTTTAACCATGCTTAATCTTCATCTAAACCATTCATTATCATTTTGATAAAATTTGGGCAGCACTTCCTCTTAGGAAAATGACTTTCTATCATCATTAAAATAGCCTAAAACTAACATACCATCATTATAACTTGAAATGGAAGAGTTTTAGAAGCTTACCTTGCTTCCAAATGACTTTCTCTCACTAGAATTCTTCTCTTTCTCTCTCTACACGAAAATTTGCAAGAGGTTTCCTACTTGAAAGGTCTTGCATGAAATGAACATGTGAGGGGGTATTTATAGGCTCCATATTTCACTAATTCCACATATGCCCTTCTTGCATAAGACTTAATCTTAGCCCTCCAATTTTGACCCTTTTCCACATGTACAAATCTTAGGCTATGTGGCTTAATATGTTGACACTTGGATGGTGAGTCATTAGGGCTTATGTCATCGTTCTTATCCATTAAGATTAATTAGGCTTCAATCAAGGTTAACTCTCTTAACTCCTTGATTAACTTGGCTAATTACCCTTCTAGAAACTTTTGACTTTTCAAAGTAGATGGTTAAATCCTAGCCATCCAATGAACCATGTTTGCGACGTGTCACGATCCTACGGAAGATGACTTAACCATAATCATTTTACTTATCCCTAATTAAATTTTAATCTAACTTGATTTAGTAGTTTCTTTTTCTTTTCCTTTTTATTTTCTTTTTCCCTTTTCTTGGCCAATTTGGGCATGACATGTGTCCTTGACATTCTTCAAAAATTTTACCACCCCGGTCATCTTGACAGTCTACTGAATCGTAATATAATATTGGTTTATTTTATCTGATAGCCGAAAAATTCTAGTATCTCATAATTCTTATATCAGATCACCATTAATTATATCTCAGTAAAGGGAACTTCCATGATTAATTTCATAATTTTTCTCCCCATATAACTCTTTAAATTGCCGTTTCCGTAAAAACAGACAATCTACCAATATTAATTTAGCTTTATATTCAATTAAAGCTAACCTCCTCATCATTTAGGGTTGGAAATAATTTTATACATCTCCATAATTCCTAAATGAATTTCCTTTAATTTTTCATAATTTTCTGAGATCTCTAGGTATTTTTAATAATTGATATTGGCCAAAAAAAGGCACATATATGGCGCCACCTTAGAGGAGCAGAGGGGAAAAAAATAGTCAACACTATTGACCAATTAGTCAACCTTATTGAGTCACATAGTAGAAATTTTGCTCTACCGGGTAGATAGGGAACTGTCTAACACTTACCCGTATTGCATTCTAATTTTTCTACTGCCCATAAAATATCTTTGGTGACTCATACGATGACTCATCACCCTCATAAATGAAGCACATGGGAAAGAAGAAGAGAATTCAAGTTGAACTTGTCTTCCTCAAAATATCTTAGATATTTTCTAACTTTGTCTCCTAATTAAGGGACATTAATTATTTAACATTTGACTGGAGCATTTTATCCCATCCTGAACTCCAAAAATTTATCTATTTATACCATAAAATTCATTTAATTCTGTAGAAAATCTATGAATTTTCTCAGATCATAACTTAGACCACAAGTATTTCTTTTTAAATTTCCCATAACAAACCCATAAACTGCAGTTCTGGCATTAAAAAATGTTAAAGCCATTATGCTGGCCTTCAAGGGTTGAGACTAATTTTATAAATTCTATAGCCTCTTAGATCATACATCCTCATTTTATCATAACTTTCTGAGGTTTTCTTATGACCCAAACAATTAAATCTACCTTTACATTTCAAACTGAGCCATAAACTTATAAATTCCTTTTAAGTCAACTCAAGGGCATTTTTGTCATTTCTCCCCATATACAGGCCTTAAAATGTCATTTTCCATTTTCTGGAATTTTCTAGAATTTTTTGGGTATTACTTCCATTTTTACCCATTCCTGGCCTGAAACTTTCCAAAATTACAGTTTTGCCCTTGGTCAAGTAAACCTCATAAATCACCCTATTATGGCCTCTATTATAACCTTTGGTCTGAACTAACCTCTTTTCTCATTTCTGGGCCTTGAGACTTCATTGGAGCCTCTAACTTTCTTTACATTTTAGTCCCTAGAACTTTCTCTATTTACAGTTTAGTCCCTAAAACCCTTCAACATTCTTTTTACATTTCTGGGACTCCTGCTCATAGGGATTTAGTAGCCTACCTATCTTAGGCTAATCCATGTATTCTTAGGCCCAAAGCTTAGGGTGTGACAGAAAGCATGAAATGCTTTAGCTTATTTTCCATGGCATTCATTTGTTAATGTTATAACATGTCATGCATGTGCATCATGTCTTGCATGCTTATGGGTAGTGTTTGCTACTGAGATTCTCCCGAATCTCACCCCTCCTTAACTAACCATTTAGGTCAATCAATGGTGGGCAATAATGGCATGAGAGACAAGGAGAAGAAAGTGGAGAATTATTGACATTAATGAATGATGTTATTATTCATTATGTAATTCTCCTATTATGTAATTTATATTATGGATGCCATTGATGCCATGTATTTAATTACAATGTTTATGGGATGAATAGAAATATATGAGGATGATTGAGAAAGTGTAAACCCAATTCATGTATGTCAAAGAAATAGAAAGAATTAAAGTAAAAAGGAGGTTAAGGGATAAAACGTAGGTCTTGAAGGAGTGAGTTTATAGCTCCAGTTTGACCTATCAAATGAATGAGTTAAGCCATGAAATTTGGCAGAGTTATAATACACATCCCAAGCTTTAAAATGAGTGCTAGATCACCTTAATTGGATGTGTACACAAGGAGATATGATTTTTATGGAATTAGGTATGATTTTTCAAAATTGGACTTGAAATCTGAATTTAAACAGTAAAAGTAATCAGAGTAGTTATGTTGGAATTTTAATCCACAAGCTTGTACTTTGACCTACTTGAACCATAATGCTTACTAATATGCACTCTGAGGGATTAAAGGTAGGATGTTTCAGTAATCCTATAATAAGATCCATGGAAATGCTATCCTATTTCCACTCAGGGAGAAATAGGGGTTATAGAAACCCTGATGGTTTTTCGTACCCTATCTTTATTTTTTGGTGTGTGAGGCATTTTGTCACATATTGTGTGATATCTTGTTTCATGCCAGGCCACCAAAACATTTGCTTAAGGCCTTAATACATCTTGGTCATTTTTGCTTGAATCATGTACTTGCTCTTAAACGCCTCATCCAGAATTTGTTTCCTGAGGCCATTTACTAGAGGGACATAGGTTCATTCTCTATATTTTAATATTACCTGAGTTGAGATTTGAAAATCTCTTGTTTTGTTGTTTAGTACTCTTACTCCAAGGGTCCTTGCTAATTCATCCCTTCTTTGAGCTTCCTCAATCGGATCGGTCAACAAGACCTTCATTCCTACTTCTGCTTCATCAAATGTCAATCACATCTGATAAATAGGACCCCAATCCTTAATACCTCCTAACAATTCACCCTTTTTAATCATCAAGGTTGCCACCTGCACCACCTTCCTGCTCAAGGCATTAGCCACTATATTGGCTTTTCCCAGATGGTACTTGATTTGATAGTCATAGTCTTTAAGTAATTCCATCAATCTTCTCTATCTTATGTTCAGCTCTTTTTGATCTTGCAGGTACTTGAGATTCTTATGATTGTAGAACAGTTTTATGTTTACCTTGTACACATATATGCATCTATATCTTTAAGGTGCACTTAATCGCTGCTAGCTCTAGGTCATGTGTGGAGTAATTCTCCTCATGAGACTTTAACTGTCGTGAGGCATAGATGACAACTCTTGAAAGCTTGCCTCACACTTACTGTTACACACAACCTACTGATTCTTCCTAGTAAGCTTGATTAGCAATTGGGCAATCCTAGAAAAGTCTTGTATGAATCTCCTGTAGTGACCTACCAACCTTAAGAAACTTCTTATCTTTGTTACTGTCTTTGGCTGTTCCCAGTTGAGTACTGCTTCAACTTTACTAGGATCCATGGCCATACCTTCTTGCTTAACTAAGTGGCCTAGGAATCTAACTTCATCCAACCAAAATTCACATTTACTGTGCTTGGCATAGAGTTGTTTCTCCTTTAGTGTACTCAGAATAGTCCTTAAAATGCTGCTCGTGTTCCTCTTAAGATTTAGAGTGCACAAGGATGTCATCGATGAAGACTACAACAAACCAATCTAAGTACAGGAAAAGATATGGTTCATATAATCCATGAAAATAGCAGGGGCATTTGTTAAACCAAACAACATCACTAAGAACGCATAGTGTCCATATCAAGTCTTAAAAGTAGTCTTCAAAACATCCTCAGCTGGCGATATCATGATCGTAAATTGATCTTTTAGAATATTATAGTTCTAGCCAACTAGTATAGCATATCATCGATCCATGATAGGGGACACTTATTCTTCACCATTACCTTATTCTACTCGCAAGAGTCTATGCATAACCTTAGGCTACCCTCCTTCTTCTTGACGAAGATTACTAGAGCACTCTAGGGAGATATGTTAGGTCTAATGAATCTATTTTCTACAATTCCTCTATTTGTTTTTTTAACTCCGCCACCTCTTTTAGAGCCATTCGGTAAGGTACTTTCTATATTGTCTTTATAGACCCTACTCATTCCTTCTGTCAACTTCAGACTATCTTTTCTTACCTTAACTTTATCCTCTATCTTGCTTAACTTAGTGCATTCTTGCTAAAAATGGCTAACATTTCTAGCCTCTACAAACTCTTATATTACTTCCTAAGGGTCACCCATCATTGGGCTACTCTTGCCCGAGAATGCTTAACTGAACAATGTTGACGAGAATCTGAGGCATTGTTACTGATGGGCTTGAACCCTAGTACTTTGTTGTCTTAGACCCTTCTTGCTCTATCCTTGTTGGGTCTTTTCAGCTTACATTCTTGACTCTAGCCTCATCTTAGGGATTTGCCTGTCAATACTTAGTCTGTCACTATATCACAAGGGGTTCTTCCCGTATTTGGAGCTAGCCTAAATGTCTCTTATTCAGGACTTATGGCTCTATTTCTCTAACTCTGGCTTTCCTCTGTTAATCAGAAGGGAATTAAGCTTAGCTTAATCGATGATAAGGTTATCTGGAAGGAAGTCATAGGTACTCTCTCTGTTCCAGTTTACCACTGAAGGAGGTTTCTACATCTTAAACTCATCCCTAGTTTTCATCTTCCTAAAGAGGTACTATATTCTTACTCTTGTGGCTCAGTAACTTTCCCTTAGGCTCAGTCTACTATGTCTCATGAGCTACTGTACTCTACCACAAGCCTCTTCAGGATACACAATGACCCTAAAATACTATTATTAATCTGAGCCATATTAAGATCTTTAGGAGAATCTAGACTACAAGGTTGACTAATGAAATAAGTCACCTCTCCTTAGTTGGTAACTTGACTGATCATTCTCCAAGATTGTTCTATGAGTGAATATCATTCTCTTAGGCCTCAAATCAATTCTCTAGGCCACCTATCTATCTCCTTAGGTGCCTAAGCCAATCTTTCTTAGGAGTTCTCTTACTCCTCTAGCTGGTCTTACTGTTCCTAGCTAATTCTAAACAGTATAGGGAGAGGACTTATGTAACTTCTCTTTCCTCTACTTTACTTCTTAGCAGGAGCATACTCTAACATACATAATGCCTGGTATTTCAATACAAGGAGTAAAAGCTCTTACTAGTTGCTATGTTCGTAGCGTTCCATTCAGACATCTTATCCCTATAAAAGGGAACCTCTTGTCCTATCTGCAACTGATTTTGGAAGTTATAAGGGGAGGACTCATGACATTCTCTTCTTTCTGCTTGCTCTAATACTCTGCTAAGTCAAGGATATTATACTTCTTCCACTCCATGCACTATTTCATGTAACGATACTATACTTGTTGAACCTCCCACTAACCCCAAAGTGCTAGAGAAAGGTACTGCTTGTGATAATTTTACAGGGTATAGTAGAGCTGTGAGGTCTTGACCTAAGAAGCTACTAAACTTGATCAAAGCATTAAGGGAGATAGGACAACCTGTTAAGGTCTTCTGTGAAATTCATCATCCATCATCAAAAGAAGAGACATCATTAGACCCTACATCTGAACAATTGATGAGTCCACTTCTTCTACTACATGCTTTGATATTGGATCCTAAGATACTTGCCAAGAGAGCTCTCTAAGTCGATAAAGAGGAGTATGACATTGGTGACTATGTCATGGCATATGTTCTTAGTTATTCCACACCTCATGAAGACTTCAAAGACACTTGCATTGGCAAGCATTTTCACTCAAGAGCCAACCGCCTCCGCCTCTACCACACTGATTACAAGCCTCCATAATTAAGGTTGTATCTCTCCTTTCCTTGTTCTTAGTTATCTATATTGAATTAATTACTACATGTTGTTGAAAAAGTGTGGGGGAGAGATACACTAGTAGAAAAAGGGTAGTTTTTACAGTTTGTGTGATATTTTTTCCTTCCACCTTATTCTTTACAGTTCCAAACATAATGTTTGAGTCTTGTTTTTAGGTTGCATTGAGGACAATGCAAGAGCTAAGTGTGGGGGAGTGTTTAGTACTTTTTTGTTTTCTTTTGTGTTGTGTGCATTCTTGTTTTTGTTCAAGCTCTCTTTTAGCAAAAGGACTCATTTTTGGTTTAGTTTTTCAAAATTTTATGCACTTTTGGATTGAATTGGCTACGTCTTATATCTCAATTGCATTTTAGTTAATTGTGATTCCTTACTTGTTGAAATGAAGTGTAAATGTCATATGCATTAAGCTCTAAGTGTGGTGCATAGACTAGGCTTGATGAGTATGATGGGAGTAAAAAGCCAAGTTGGAAGGATTTAAGCCTATTGTTCAAAATGTTATGTGTGACTCATCCACTTAGTCTATTGTTCTCTAGAACTTGTCTTGGTTCTTGCTTGAGGCTGCATTTGCATTGACATGATTTAGATGACATAGGCATTCATTTAAAAAGCTAGTTTAACCAAAAAGCCAACCTTGGAAAACTAATCCTTTGTTTAACCCTTTGAGCCCATCATTTTCATTTCTTCACCTCTTGATATAGGAATGAACTTAATTGTGTTGTATTCCAATCTTTTCTTGAGTTGGATGACCTCCTATATCATTGGAAGGAAATTAATGACCATTTTGTGATATACTTCGCCGTGGCGAATGAAACTCTTAGCTGCGGCAAAATTCCCTAGGAAGAGGAACAGAAAGAAGAAGGGAAGAAAAAAAAACAGAGAGAAAAAGAGAAAAACAAAAAAAAGAAAAAAAGAGAAAAAGAAGAAGAAGAAGAAAAGAATAAGACCAAATAAAATAAAATAAAATAATTAAAAAAAATTTTATTTGGAATAAGTAGGCTTTATAGAGTGTCTTCTATACTCTTATGCATTCAATTGCATACAAGTATTTAGTTCATTCTGATTTCTATCCTCCTTATATCCCTTCCATTACATATATGCATTTAGCCCTTCATTCATTTGCCTCCCGAACATTACAACCTAATAAAAGTCCTATTGGTCTTTTGTGTCATTGCTCCTAGAGGTAGAGAGCTTATAACCACTACAAGCATATGGTAGAGCATAGTTAAGTGGATGTTGAGTGAAATTAACCCCTAAGAGTGTAGAGTGAAACATTTTGACTTGGGAGGTTTCTTGATCATTCAATTGGGCTAGTCCTTGCACCATTTGCTTAGTTCTTTTAGCACATGACATGACCATGGATTGGATGTGAGTATAGAGTTATGATTTCCAAATGTGATTTGTGATACTTGCATGGTTTATTTAGTCCTACCTCTTGTTTCCATGGAAGTATTTTGCCCAGGAGTGCATAAGCTAAGTGTGGGGGGGTTGATAAGTCTCATATTTTATATATATTTCATAGTCTGAACTTATGCTTTTGTTGTTCTTAATTGTGTAATATGGGTTAAGATAGAGGTTATTGTGCATAAAGGGTATAAGAGTCAATTGTGTGCTTTTATATGATAATTCTTGAATTTTATATAAACAGTGGCTCTTATATATCCCACATGCCTTAAAATAGATAACTATAAGCTTAATTTGATGTCATAGATGATCAAAGGTTGAAGAAGATCAAGGGAAGCTGATTCTCCCACCATTCACTATGGTGAACTCTTGTTATGAAGGGAATAGAAGTCACTAATTCGTACAGCGTCGTTTTGAGTTAGTCATGGCCAACAAATTCATTCACCGTGACAAATACGCAAAATTTCTAGATTTAAATCCAGAAGGCGCGCTAGTTCTATTATTTTGTGATTTCTCCCATTTTGTCTTCATTTTCTCCATCCAGAACTCTCTCATTTCATCCCTCTTCATTTCCCTATTATCCTTCACTATCAATTCACCATTTCTACTCCAATTCTTCCATTTTTTACCAATTATTCTCCTCCATTTCCTTTCAAATCGCTGCTGCTATGGCCATGGAAGTTGCAGAGCTTGGTGAAGCTATGATTTCAGTCATGAAAGGCTAGATCTTCATTCTTTGGTGTTCAATGAAGCCAATCTGAGTTCCTAAAGCTGCAATTAGGAGTTCCTTCTACCTTAATCTTAGTTTCACTCTCTACATTCATAGATTGTAGTTTCAATGGTTTATATCTTTGATTTGTTATTGTAAAGAGGTGTAATTCAGTTATCTTGCATTGAAACTGAGATTTGGATTGTATTCTACACTCTAATTGATTAATTAAATTGATATTTCCTTCTGTTATATTGATTTTTTCTTCTCAAGTGTTTGATTGACCAGTTAGGTCGCTAACATTGTTAATTAAGAGGGTAAAATACCTTTTACAGAGCATAATTCATATTAGACATTTAGGTGAGTTTGATGAGTTAGGGTTCTAGCTCATTGAATTCACTGTTTGTAGAAGGTCTTCACAAACCAAGTCTGATAAAGAAATTGAACTCAATCAAGAGAGGAACTAGGATGATTAGTGGAATTGATCATCAAGGATAATTCATACATTGCATTCAGTTCATTCATTAAATACAGAAACTACAAAGAATTTAGATGGTTTTACTTTAGTTTTGGTTTAGTCACTAGTTATACAAACACTTCATACATCATACTGGGTTAAATTGATATTTGTGATAGATTACTAAGACATTCATAGGTTCCTCAAGAGATTGATACCTAGGTTAGTGCCGCTTTACTGCATTTAGCTTAGTTTTATTTGATAGTCTAATGATAGGACTGCATCAAATTTGGCAACCATGCCATAACTAATTGCCCTCCAAGTTCACTTAGGTGTCATACTCTTATGGCTTCTTGAACTATTTTCCACCCTTAAATTAATTCCAAATGAAACTGATTTTCAAAGTCAAAATCCTCTCCATTAGTAGCTTAACAAGTGGTACCCTAATCCCTTCTACTCATAATTACTCCATCTAGTGCAATAATGAGCCATCATTACTTTTATCTTTTTTTTTAGATACTTTCCTTCATTTACTTGGCTCTTATTTGTTAGAATTTATTCCTTGCTTTCTGGGGCTCTGAAAATTCTTCTATCTACTCTATAAATTCCTTCTACCTTTAGAGAAAATATATAAATTTTCCTAAGCCATAACTCATCCTATAGCTCCCACTTAAAAATCATTCCTCAAACTGCCCTTTTTATGGCACAATCGGCTTTATATTTTATTAAAGCCATTCCGTTGGCCTTCTGGGAGTGGGGCTAATTTTATAAATTAGTACAATCTTTCATCTATTTAACCTCATTTTTGCATATATTTTTGAGGTCTCTTGCTATTTCAAATAATTACTTCAAACATTGTACTTTTTACTGGCTATAATCTTATAAATTTCATTTAAGTTGCCTTAAGGTTGTCTTCATCATTTCTCTTTACAAAAAAGTCTTAGAATATTATTTTCTATTCTTGAGATTTTTCTAAAATTTTCTGTGTACTTTCTATTTTTACCCTTGTTGGCCTGTATCCTTATGAATTTACGGTTTTACCCCTACTTGGGCTCAACCTGATAAAACATCTCTTTGAGGCTTCTAACTTAACTTTTGCCCTATATCTAGCCTCTTTTTCTATTCTAGGCCCTTGAGTTACTAAAGCCTCTAACTTTAATTACACTTCAACCCCTAGAAACTTTCACTTTACAGTTTAGTCCCTATCCACGTTCTAGCTTCCTTTCACCTTTTTGGGACTTTTACTCAGAGGAGCTTGGTAGCCTACCATTTTTAGGCTACTTTGTGGGCTTCTAGCCTAAAATCTGGGACGTGACAATTGGGACATGTTCTAGTACCCTTTCCTTATCATAAATAAGTCTACATGGCGTTATATATGTGTGCCATAGGGAAGAAACATTCTTACCTTTGTGTTCCATTAAAATATTTAATAATATTTATTTAAGAGTAAACTTTACCAAAGTTTTTCTACCAGTCCATAATCCAAGAATCTGTCTCTGGATGCTATTAGTACCTGTTCATCACAGGAAATTTATCTAATTTTTTTAAGTCAAAAGTCAACCCATAAACAATTTATTTTGACCTTCCTTGGATAGTGTATAAATAAGCTTTAAATTCTGTTAAAGCTAACGTCTTCACTTTTCAGGGATGAAATTATTTTTAAAATCTGTGATAATTCCTCAAGTATTATTTTCTATTTTTCTCCATTTATTTGAGGCCTCCTCATATTTTAAATAATTCAATTTTAGTTAACACATAATTAGCAAAAACCCTAGAAATTCCACAAATTCCTTCCAGGGTTATTTTTATTATTTTCAGCCTTATGTGGGCCTCTGGAACTTATTCATATTTTTTTGAATTTTTTTGAAATATTCAGGCCTACCTCTATTTATGCTCATTTTTCAACCCAAAACTTTTCAAATTTGTTTTTAGGTCCTTGCTCATGTTTAGTGAAACGTCCTTCCTTTAACCCCTCAGAGTATGTATTAGTAAGCATTATGACTCAAGCAAATCACGACACAAACTCGTGGATTTAAAATTTCAACATAATTACTCGGCTTACTATTCACTGTTTAAATTTCAGATTACAGGTCCAACTTTAAAAATTCATAACTAATTCCATAAAAATTTTATTGAGGTGTTCTAAAACTCCACGAAAAGCTCTTGCAATGCTCTTTATGGAAAAAAAATATCAAACTGGACTTATCCTTGCCTAATTCATACAGTTTAATCAATAAATATTACTGTTCATTTAGTAAAATTTGGAAATTTCAGATTCTGTGCCTCAATTTTGGAAATTCGTATCTCCTTATGTACACATCCAATTGGGATGATCTATCTTTCATATTAAAGCTTGGGATGCATAGTATAAGTGTGCCAAATCTCGTGACTTAACTCATTCATTTGATAGGTCACTGCTCTAAGACCTACGTTTTATCCCTTAACCACTCTTTACTTTAATTCTTTTTATTTCTTTGGCATACATAACTTGGGATTACTCTTTTCCATTTATTCTCATACATTTCTATACATGCCATAAGCATTATAATTAAATACATGACATCCTTGGCATCCATACACATAATTTACATAATAAGAGAATTACACATTCATCAACAATCTCATTCATTAACATGAATAATTATCTACTTTCTTCTCCTTGCTTCTCATGCCATTATTGCCCATTAACAATTGACCTAAATGGTTGGTTAGGGAGGGATGAGATTTGGGAGAATCTCAGTAGCAAACATTACCACATACATGCACAAGATGGATGCTAGTGTATGGTATGCAGTTTTCCATAAACTTAAGTTAACTAGTGACATGCTATCATGCTTTATACTTGGTATAAAAATGCATGGCCATGGAAACATATTAAGAATAGCATTTCTAGCAACATAAAGGGTAAGTTCACTACCTTGTATTTCAAGCTTTCCTCTTGCTTTTCCTTTGACTCCCTTAACTTCCATACCATAAGAGCTTTTGGTCAACATCAATCAAACATCCTCTTAGATGTTCCAAGGTCCTAAACATAGACATATTGATTATTCAATCTATTAGGACCAAGAGATTACATAATGTTCAAGACTAGCTCTCTTGAACGTCAACCCTTTCTCTTGGTTTTAGGGTTTTCTTTCTAATTTTTCTAACATAAATCTCATCATTTCCCATCCTTAAGATTAATTTTTTGTCAATTAGGACCACTTTAGATGGCCTTAGATTCAAGAAGATCAAATCTGAAAATTTGCTTCACGGGTATTGTTCACATAGAAATTCCAGAATTTTTGCTCAAATTTCAAAATTCATAATTAATTCTACAAAAATCAAAATTGAGTGGTTCCAAGTCTCACTAAAAGCTCCTTAAGTTCTCTTTAAAGGAAAAATAGTTTCAAGAACCAATTCTATGCAAAATAGTACCAAAATTGTATGAAATTTGCTACTTTTCCAAAGGTTAAACACTGTTTTCAGATTTCAAACCCTAATTTTGAAAAATAACCATAAATCGTACACATATCCAAATGAAGTGTTCTGCCTATGGATTTAAATTTTACAAAGTGCACTTTAATCATGCCAAATTTTAGAATCAAATACAAAGAGTAACTGATATCTCTCTATATTTCATTGATTCTAGCATGATTTCCATGGTATTATATGTTTAATTTTGGATTTAACGGTGATGAAATGCTACTAATTGCTTGGAAGGAGTGTTTTGGAATTTCATGAGAATTTAGGTCCACAAATCAAAGAAACAAACACTCAGTGACTTAGTATGTAAAAGTGGCAAGACTCTTTGTGAAAAGCACCGCGGCGGATTTAAAGAAGCGCCACGACGGATTTGGCTCAACAGGCAGCTCAGAGTCACTAATCTAAATGACGCAATTTTAGATGTGCACCGCGACGGATGATCATAGGAGCCGTGACAAAATTTGGGAGGGAATGGAACCAGATCTTGGAGCTTTATTTTGGTTAGCACGTGGATCCTGAATTGATTTTCAGTTGGGAGGCATTAATTATAAGGGAGAAAAGCATTTAGGGGAGGATTGAGTTTTCAGATTCAGTTTTTAAGTTTCCATCTTCATCTTCATCTTCATCTCTCTGCATTTTTTGGTCTTTCTAGAATCCTCCATCTAGATCCTCCATTTCCCAACCATCACCATTGCTGCGATGAAGTTCCTATCCTCTAGATTTAGTCTTTCATCCTCCATGTCCTGCTAAGCTTCAAGGATTTCTAGAGTTATAATGGAGCCTGAGCCATGGTTAAACAGGTAAGAGTTTAGAGTTTATAGGTGTTTAATTTCGGCAAAATTTTGATTGTGTTGTCAATATTTGTTTCTGGATTCAACCTCCTCTCTATCCATTTCTGTGAGTTGAGATTTGGTTAATTGTATTCAGAAGTTATCTTCTTGATTTAGAGTAATGATGTATGATTCTTTAGTTAGGTCTAGTTATGGAGTTATACATTGTGATTGAATTCTTGAGAAGTATTGGTTAATATTTCTTTTGGAAGTGGCTGAATCTCTATTTAATCAATCTCACCTCATCAAAAATTAATTCAATTAAAGCTCTTAAATTCTGATTGATGCAAGAAAGGCAGTAAAGGTAAAGTTATACCACCTAGGAATCATCCATCTCATTGATTTTCAATCTCAAAACATTCTCTTTTCTGAATTTTGATTTTAGTAGCATTTGATTACAGTCTTAGAAATGATTTTATCTCAGTTGCCAATGCATTCACCTAATTTCTTCCCTGAATTGTGACTTAATCACTTAATAACACTATTGGACTCTTGAGTTCCTTGAGATAGACCTCTGATTGGAAGCTAGTTTGCTGCATTGTTAGAGTATTAAATTTGGTTTTAAAAGACATAAGGAACTCTGTCTCCCTGGTGCCTGTAGTGTTTAGTGCACTTAGGATAGATTTAGGTTGTGTGTTTCTGGTTTTTCTTTAGTTAATGCATAATTAGAAGGTTTTGGATTTGGATTCTTGACTTTTTGGCTAATCATACTTGTTTTTCATTGTGCAACTTACTCATTGCTTTAATTTGTAGCCATTCTTACTCCAAGGTTTGCCCCGATTGCTTTATAATCGTTGCTCTTGAGTGTTTTTAAGTTTGAGGGGTAGTTGATACAACTCAGAGCTGATTTTTCATCATTCTGCCATAGACACCATAGTGCCTTAGTGTATCCGCCTCAGCACCTCTTCTCTCTTACTCTTGGTGTAAAGCGCCGCAGCGCTTTGTGGAATCCACCACAGCACCCTTTCTCCCTTAGCTCTCAGTAACTTTCGGTGACAGAGTGTCACATCCAGTAATATGGAATTTAGGAATAGGGATATTCCTAAATAATTAAGGGTAAAAAATGACAAGGAGAAATAGAAGAATTTTGGTGGAAAATAATTATTATAATTTTCCATGCCAATTATGTAAAGTTTGACTAATTAAGGAAAATTGGTCAAGAATAATTATGAAAAAATATTTCAAAGTCTCAAAAAATTAAGGAAAAATAAGAAAAATGTTCTTTGAGAATTATACGGGATTATAAAATTGGTTTATGACCAAATTGCCCTTAGAGAAATTACAAAGGAATTTAAGGGCGATTTAAGCTAGTTTAAGGTCTTTTATTTGGAAAATTCCAAATAAATATTTTTAAGGAGGATAAAATCCCAAGAAAATTCATATGATATCCCAAGGAATTATAAGAGATTATAGAATTAAAAGAAGACCCTCAAGTATCCAAGATTTTTCCCAATTCCTTTGAAAAGTGAAAAAATCACTAAAGAGAAGGAAATTAGTTTTCCTTTTATTTAATTATTGGGAAATTAAATTTGAGACAAAGAGGGAAATTTAGGAAGATAAAAATGAGGAGAATAAATTATGGATGTGATAGAAAATAATTACAGAGGCCAGAGCACTGTAATTATAGAAAAGAAGTTAAACCCGGAGTCAAAGTGCATCGATAAAGCAAGACTAGAGTCTTGCAATTCAAATGGTTCATATTTAGCCATGTGTCAAGCCTCTAATGGATGGTAATTAAAGCTTTCCAAGTGTCAAGTCACCAATGGGGAGGATCTTGACTTTGGAATTTAATTACATTATGATTTAAGTTAATTAAGAGAGAGGAATAAGACTAAGTAGGCTTTTGACACATGGCATAACATTAATGATGGTTGGTGGGATATTTTGTGTGCATTGAATGAGCTCATCGTCCCCCCTAAATCTGACCAATGTTTTGGCCAAGCAAGAAGAAAAGGGAAAAGAGAGAGTTCAAGGGAGAACCGAGGAGAAAGGCATCAACTTTAAGCATACAAGTGAGGTCCAAGGTAAGTTTTGGGTTCTAAGTTGTTCCTTGCCTTGTTTGCTTGAGTTGTATAGTTAGAATTTCTGGTTCTCCCCTTTTTCTTGAGTTGGCCGAAATGTTTATTGAGTGGGGAAGAAAGTTTGGTTGTTAAATCTTGCTACAACACTTCAAAGTATGATAGATCCTAGTGGTTACAAGTGGTTGTAGGTTGATTTTGGAGTGTTTTCTTTGTTGTGTTGCTTAAGATCCATTTCAGCCAAAGCAGGATCTGGATCCTAGGATGTGTTTTTCAAAGTTTTAAGGCTTCCATTGTGTTCAAAATGGAAAATAGTGTAGGGTAAACCTAAAGAACAAGTGTTGGAAGCCATAGAATCAAAGTTTAAATTTTTGGATAAGGAACCCTAATGGTTCGGTCAAGCTGAAACTGAAAGAAGGAAATTTATTTTGTTTAAATCTAAGTAGATATTTGGAATCTACATGAAAGACCATGTAGGAAAAGGTCAAGAGGGAATTTTTAGGGTTTATGGAAACCAACTCTAAAAATTCAAGAATAAAGATTGAAGCTTTAAGGGGTTTAGGAATTACATGAGTTATGTTATTGATTCTTATGTGGAATGGTTGATGATTCTTGCTGCCCTTTTTGTGGATTGCCATACTAGGGTTTGGCATTTGTGGAAGCAAGAAAGAAGAACAAGAAAATCAAAGAGCATTGGATTAAGGTAGTAAGATTTAATTGACCTTAATGTTAAGTGTTGCATTGATTGCTATGCAATTTCATGTGCTATTATGTGATTGAACTAAATGATGATGATGATGATGATGATGATGATTGTGTAGCTATACTCCTTGCTTTATGTGCCTTAGCTATTTCATGTTAGAGTGCTACATGTATGAGGTAAAGTAGTTCCCTATTAATAGCAAAAAGTTGGAATGCTTGTAATTGATGCATGTTAATGTTTTGGTTGATTGATCTTGCTATTGGGATTTCTTACAATCTCATCCCTCAAATACAATCTAAAATTTTAGGGCTTGAAACTCCCAAGAGCAAGCTACAGATTAGAGGCTAAATTATGGTGTCACACCATAAAAATTCATGGACATTTGGTTATGTATAAATATCAATGATTGGTGCTGTAATTCCTAAGCAGGATGTCAGTTTAGAGCCACGTTTTATTTAGTTACCAAATGAATTCTGGTACAAAATTTGGTATACTTAAAGTTCACGTCCTGAGCTTCAAATTGATATGCAGCACGTTCAAATTGGCCAATTACACGATTTTTAATGATTTTTCAAAGTTAATGTTTAGAACCTGGAAAAAGGATTTTTGCCAAATAGACAGAGGTGAATTTCACAAAAACTTGACACTTTTTCAAATGGAATTGATTCATAAGATTATTTTTTTCTTGAAAGAGGATTCAAAGAGCTTTTTATAAAATTTTGAACCACTCCATTTTGATTTTTCTAGATTAAGTTATGAAGTTAGGCCAGAAAACTGGATTTTTACCCGATGAACTGTAAAAATCTGAAAATCAGCATTTTTTACGGATTTGTGAGCCCAAGACCATCCAATGTGGTCTAAAATAGTTTTAATTAAACCCTAAGTGGATCTGATAGTGAGGTGTGACACAGAGGCCACAGTGCCTGGACCTGATTCTTACTTTTGCTGTTTTAGTTCAATTCTCTAGTTGGTTTTGGTGCATGACCAGGGACAAAACATTTTATGTATCGGATAGGGAGATAAATAAAACACTTAGACTTTTGAAAAAGAATAAAAATTTTGACACAATCACAAGCATACACCCTCACTCACCTTCTTCATCTAGTGTTAGTGAGTCAATTGAACCTATACCTGATTCTAAATATGATTTGGGTCAATTCTGTGACAATCATTTTGTAATGGAAGGGCAAGAGAATCAAGCTCCTAATGAAGGGCAGAATACTGGTCAAAATAGGGTTAATACTAACCTAAATGATACTAGCCATAGACTTCTACAAAGATCCCCTAATAGGCAGCATCAAGATGAGCAAGAAGCTAAGAACATGCAGTACCATGTTCCTAGGAGCCCTGATGATGATAATAGGAGTATTAGGGAATTGAATACCTCAACTATTAATTGTACACCTGGAGGGTTTCATGCTCATGATCTTAGTTTTGAGATAAAAGGTGGTTTGATTAGTACCTTATCCAAATTTTATAGACTTACAGGTAATGATCCATATCGGCATTTGGGCTTGATGTATTCAGTTTGTGCAACTATGAAGCCACCTGGAGCTTCTTTGGAAGATGTATTGAGAAGTGTTTTCCACTTTACACTTGAGGGAAATGCTAGACGATGGTTAACCACCCTTCCTCAACATCACTCAACTCTAACATGGGAGCAACTTAAGAAAGCCTTCTTGGACAAGTATTTCCCAGCTTCAAGAACTTCAAGGCTTAGGAAGGAAATCTATGGAGTATCTTAGCAAGACCAAGAGTCTCTCTATGACTATTGGACTAGGTTTTTAGCTTTGTTGAGCAAGTGCCCTAACCACCAATGTTCAAAATCAAACCTAGTACAATACTTTTATGAAGGATTATTAGTGTCTTATAAGGAGACTATTGATGCTGTGAAAGAGAGCCTTTCTATCGTTTGCCTTGGGGTTCTCAATCAAAAATAAATCCAAGCTATGCAGTATAGTGCAAACTCGGGTCGTTTCACTTTTGGGAGCCTTTATTAATTACCTAAGCTAGACTAAATGCCATGCAATGCAATGAAATGGGGTTTTAGGTTTTTAAGACTTAAATGAATGGTGCCTAAACTAAATGCAATGAAAACAAACCTAAGATACTATATTTTTGGTGTTTTAAGATAATAATGATGGAATGGAAATGAATGATAGGAAATCTCTTGAAAATGGCTTTGATGGCAATCATAGTTCACTTAAAATATTGGGAGTTTCACAAATCATTAGGTTTTCTTAATAACAACCTCAATAACTCATTGAGTCCAAAGCTTACATTAATGAACTCATTAATGAAAACTTTGTTAAGCTTCCCTAATGTGTAATTTTGGAATGATCATGCAATTGGCTTAATGAAACACACAATCAACTCAGTACCCAAACACAACTATGCAAGATAAGAGAGAATCATGAGAGTTACAATAAGCATATATGCAACTACATATATTTAAGCACAAAGTTCAACATCAATCAATCCAAATTACAAATGTAATCATTAACCAATAATTACAATATCAGTCCCAAGTTCCTAACTAAGAAATTACAACTCCTAGACCTAGAAAGCCATAAATCATAGCTAAAAATTGCAAACTGAAACTAAACTCCCCTTTGAAGCTTAGGAACTCAAGCCACACCACCATTCTTCAAGAGTTGATAAACCCTAGCTCTCCATAGCTTCAAGAACAGCTCCAACTGAAGTGAATCCGTCGGCCATGGTAGCTGGGAGTGGAAGGAATTGAGATAGAGTGAATGAAAGATGAAGGAAATGGACGGGGAAGAAGATGGAGGTGGAGAGGCAAGAGGATGGGAGAATAGAGGTGTTGTAGGAGATGGAATGGAGTGTATCGTCGAAAATAGGGTTTCTAAGGGTTTTAGGAGTCCATCTGGGTCGGATCATATGATTAGAAGCTCCATTTTCGCGTTCTGATCCGGATCTGGCGTTGCTGATACGAAGAGTTCGCCGCGGCGAAGCATGCCCGAGAGGAGCTCCGCCTAATCTTGTGATTTCACCGCAGCGAAGCTGTAAGTTGGCCGTGACGAACTCTGCCCGAGAGACTACTGGTGAGATTTCAATTTGGCGCCGCGGCGAACTCTATTAGTGCTGATACTCTGATCTTGTGTTGTGTCATCCTTTGGTCTTTGATCTTGGCTCCAATTCTCAATTGTCCTACAATAAAAAGCAACAATTTGAAGCATCAATTGTCCTAGAAATCAACTGAATACAATTAATAACCAATTATGACAATTTTAACCTCAAAAAGACACTAACTCAAAGCAAGGACTCTTAATCTAAATTAAGCACAATTATCATCAAAAGGAGCCAAAATCTATGATAAATACCCTTAAAATGATATGAAATAACATAGAATAATTGGGCTAAATCATGCTGCTACACATGGATCAATCCTAAAGCTCACTCCTAATAATGCCTAGAGTATATTAGAGAGGATGGCCAACAACAATCAACAGTACTACACAAGAGAATCTCAAAGAGGGCAAGTGTCTTCTGCAAACCCTTTACAAGATAGTTTGCTAGAGAGATTGTTGCATATCATTGAAAAGATGGATAAAAGAGTGGAAAATTTAGAAAAGCAAAGAAATGTGAAGAATTATAGTGCTGTCAACTACTCACAACATTAGTTGGACCATCATGTGAACATTGTGCCTTAACCATGCATATGAGTGATGATTGCCCAAGTCACTATGAAGAAGTTTCTACTATGTACCAAGGTAGACAAGGACAATACTCACAGAGGAACCCATATTCCTCAACTTGTAATGAGGATTAGAGTGATCACCCCAATTTGAGGTGGAAGACTAATGATGATAGGCAATTAACTTCACAACAGAAATTTCAGAATCAAAGGCCACCTTTCGAGTCAAATTCAAGAGTCATAGTTCCTATTCAGAACACTCCTTCTTTAAATGATGGTTTTGCTGAGTTGGTTAAAGCTATAAAAGAAGGAATGAGTGATTTAGGTGCAAGGATTGAAAGCACTGCAGCTTCTTCTAATTCCAAACTTGTTGCTATGGAAAGTAGGTTTGATAGCAAGTTTGAACAATAGGAAAATAAAACAAACAATCTTTCTGGCTATGTCACTCAACTAGCTAACTCATTGAGTGAGGTGCAAGCTAAAATTGGAGGGAATTAACCCTCCAACACTATGGTGAATCCAAAGTCTCTGAATGCAATATCCTTAAGGAGTGGGAAGCAAGTAGGGGCTAGTGAGGAGAAAGTAAGATTTACAAAAGAATGCTGTCACAAGGAATTAGATTCTAGTTCAGAAGAAGATTCTACACCTACTGTGCAATCTGAAAATGGAAAAGAGAGGACACTCTTACAGCAAAAGAAAACCTCTCATACACATTCTGGAGATAAGAAAGAAGCTGAATCTTCCGAGGTGCAAGAGGAGAACATAGGAGTCATAAGCAACAAGAATCCAACACATACTTCTCAAATCATCAAGCAAAAAGAGAAGGAGGTAAAAATTTCTGATTTACCATTTCCTAATTCATTTCTAGTATCTAAAAAATTATCTAATGATCAACTTGAGAAGAATGCTATGAATTTGTTTGGTAAACTTGCTGTGAATGTTCCTTTACTTGATTTCTTGAAAGGAGCACCTAAATACATAAGGTTTCTAAAAGAATTGTACACTAACAAGAAGAAATGTAAACCTAATGAGAAAGTGCAATTGGGTTCTAATGTTTCTGCTGTTTTTAAACCTCAACTACCCATTAGGTGTGCTGATCCTGGATCTTTCACAATACCTTGCACTGTTGGTCCATTGAATATTGCTAATGCTCTTTTGGACTTAGGAGCTGCAATTAATGTGATGCCTCTTTCTTTATACACATCTTTAGGCATTCAAGCTATTAAGAGCACTAGCATGTTAATACAACTTGCTGATAGGACCATTAGGAAGTTGTTGGCAAGGACTTGGTTATCCCTGCAGATTTTTATGTTTTGGATATGGATACCCTACCCCATGTTCAAGAAACATTGATTTTGGCTAGACTATTTCTTAGGACTGCTAATATAGTAGTAAGCTTGAAAAATGGATACATAATCATGGAAGTAGGGGATAAGAAAATTCAATTTGATGTTTATGAAGCACTGAAACATCCCTTTGAAGATTATTCACTTTTAGGTGTCAATGCTATTGATTGTTTGATTGATGAGGCTATGGAAGAATATGAATGCTCTTTGCATAAATTGAATGAGGAAGAAACTTTGGATATTGCTTTTTCTTTTCTTGATGTCAATTCTCTTTTCTGCCTTGATGTATTTTTGGATGATAATGATGACATGTGTAGTATTGTCTCTTTGACAGTTGATAGCTCACTTTCCACTTTGTCATTTTTTTCTTTTGATCTATCTTCTATTAATGGTGAGGTATTTTCTCATGCATCAAGCCAAGAGCTTGGAAAGGATTTTGTGTCTGATTTTGCAGAAGTGAAAAAGCTGGCTCAAGGTATATTGAACAACGAAAGGGAAGAGAACATAGCTTTTACTCCAAAATCTATGCTTACTTCTTCTATTCCACTTCATTTAATTGTGCCAATTCTTTGCACACTATACGATATCTTGCTAATTTCTTTTCTAGCCTTTCTACAGAGGTGGACCAAAGAAAGAAAAGTCAAGGTGAGGAACAATAAGTAGCTGATTCTTTCACAGCAATAAGGAGAAAGGATATGCTCGACTCTACAATTCGAGATAGGGAGTTTTCTGACCTTATTTATCCTGGAATTAATGCCATTCCTAAGAGGCATACATCATTTGATTCATCTTGTAATCATGCATATTCCCCACACATATCTTTAGCATGTCTAGCTGTTTTGGAGCTTAAGGAATTAGTACCTTCTGTCACTAAACCACCAGAGTTGGAACTTAAACCATTGCCTTCTCATTTGAAATATGCATATCTAGCTGAAAATGATAAATTGCCTGTTATCATAGCTAGCTCCTTATCTGATATTGAAGAGAAGAAATTGCTCACTGTTTTGAAAAGAAATAAGAGAGCAATAGGTTGGTCTATGGCTGATATTCCTGGTATTTCCCCCTCTATTTGTACACATAAAATTTTACTTCATGAGGGAGTAAAACCAGTGAGACAGCACAGCGTAGGCTTAATCCACTCATCTTAGATGTTGTGAAAAAGGAAGTGAATAAACTTTTGAGTTCTGGAATTGTATATCTAATTTCAGATAGTGAGTGGGTTAGCCCTGTGCAAGTGGTTCCTAAGAAAAGTGGTATTACTATTGTTAAAAATGAAAAGAATAAGTTAATTCCAACAAGGGTCCAAAACTCATGGAGGGTATGCATTGATTATAGGAAATTGAATGATGCTACATGTAAAGATCACTTTCCTTTACCTTTTATTGATCAAATGCTTGAAAGATTAGCTGGAAGAACTAATTACTACTTTCTAAATGGTTTTTTAGGATGTTTCCATATTCCTATTGCTCCGGAAGACCAAGACAAGACCACATTCACCTATCCATTTGAGACATTTGCCTATAGGAGGATGCCTTTTGGGCTATGTAATGCCCCGGGTACTTTTCAAAGGGCTATGATGTCCATTTTTAGCGAATTTCTAGGCTCATCTATAGAAGTGTTTATGGATGATTTTACTGTGTATGGTGACACATTTGATGATTGTTCGAAAAGCCTAGATAGGGTTTTGTCTAGGTGCATTGATAAGAATTTGATTCTGAATTTTGAAAAATGCCATTTTATGGTTGACAATAGAATTGTCTTGGGTCATCTAGTCTCTAGGAAAGGAATTGAAGTAGATAAAGCTAAAATTGAAGTTATTACTTCTTTGCCCTATCCAACAACTTGAAGGAAGTTAGGTCATTCCTTGGACATACTGGTTTCTATCGAAGATTTGTGAAAGATTTTAGCAAAATAGCAAACCCTCTTTCTAGGCTCATGCAAAAGGATATGGCATTTATTTTTGATGATGCTTGCAAAAAGGCTTTTGATTCATTAAAGAGCATGCTTGTTTCTCCACCTATACTTTCTGCACCTGATTGGAAATTAGATTTTGAACTTGCTTGTAATGCATCTCATGCTTCCATTGGTGCTATGTTAGGTCAGAAAGTAAATAAGCTATCTCAAGTCATTGCATATGCATACAAAACCCTTGACAATGCCCAAATTAATTACACAACCACTGAAAGGGAACTTTATGCTATTGTATTTGCTTTAGACAAATTTAGACCTTACCTTCTTGCATCAAAAGTGGTTGTCTTTATGACCATGCTGCTGTCAAGTTTTTGTCTAGCAAGCCACACATTAAGCCTAGACTTTTAAGATGGGTTTTGCTTCTCCAAGAGTTTGACATAGAGATCCAAGACCGAAGTGGAGCTGAAAACCATGTTGCAGACTATTTGAGTCGATTACCAACAGGAACTAAGGGAGTTTCTGACCCTAATCTGATTTGTGATGAATTTCCAACTTCTATTCTTTGTTCTATAGCTTCTCATGACCCATGGTTTGCTTATATGGTCAATTTTCTAGCTACTGGTTTAATCCCTGCTACATTGTCTCATTTTCAAACTCAGAAGCTCAAAAGTGAAGCCAAGTATTATATTTGGGAACCGCCTCACTTATGAAGGATGTGTAATGACCAATTGATTAGGCGCTGTGTTCCAAATGAAGAAATTCAAGGTATGTTGGTGGCATACCATTCTCATGCTTATGGAGGCCATTTTAGTGCTAAGAAAACCTCAAGGAAGATTTTGGAATCTGGATTTTATTGGCCCACCCTCTTTAAGGATGCTTATGAGTTTTGTAAGAGTTGTGACAAGTGCTAAAGGTTTGGAAGTAATACTAAGAGGAATGAGATGCCTCAATATCCTATTCTGTTTTGTGAAATCTTTTATATATGGGGTATAGATTTCATGGGTCTATTCCCACCATCCTCTGGAAATCATTATATTCTCTTGGTTGTGGATTATGTTTCAAGATGGATCGAAGCTATTCCCACAAAGAAAAATGATGCAGTCACAGTTTCAAAATTCATAAAGTCATATATTTTCATAAGATTTAGAATCCTTAAGGCTATGATAAGTGGCCATGGGACTCACTTTTGCAATAAGCTCTTGAATGGATTGTTCTCTAAGTTTCGAGTTACTCACAAGATGTCCACACCTTATCACCCCCAGACTAATGGTCAGATAGAGGTTTCCAATAGAGAAATTAAACATATTTTAGAGAAGATAGTTAAACCATAAAGAAGGGACCGGAGCATTAAATCTTTGTGCATGAGCATTTGAGATTTAGCCTTGTTGGAAGATTTTTTGAGCCTAATTTTCATTCATAGTGAGTTGCATCCACTTACATTTTCCACTTTCTAGAACTTGTTCCAATTCTTAATCAAGACTTAGCTGCATTAAGGTGATGAGCATGATAGAGGCATTATTTTCTAAACATTTACATCCCAAACACAAACCCACATGATTTTCTCCATTGCTAACCATTTGAGCCTTCATCTTTTCTTAAGTGCCAAGAGATGCATTATACATTCAAGTTTCCAACATTTTTACTATTACATTCATGATGTGTTAAACTTTGTCTTCTTGGGTTTTGAATTGCCAAAAAAAAAGAAGAAGAAGAGAAAAGAGAAATAGAAAAAGGCAAAGAAATAGAAGAAAATCTTTAAGAAAAGCCAAAGAAAGAAAGATCAAAATAAATGGTACCAAAAGAATAAAATTTTGAAATAAGGGAGTTTATTGGTGGTTTGAAGAACAAAGTTGTGCTTTTAGAAAAGTAGAGTAAATATTAGTTGGAAACCTTTTCTAAAATGCTTGGTGCTTAACCATTCATACCTTTTCACCTCATCTTATTTCATTTAGCCCTTTCCATTATCATAACCTTAAAAGTCCTCTTGATCATTGCATTCATGCATTAGAAGTAGAGAACTATGATTGTAACAAGCTTATGGTAAAGTGGTTGATTAAGTGGATTTGAGAGAGAATTAACCCAACTTGGTGAGTAGAGTGAAACAGTTTGTATCTTGAGTGTTTTCTCTTTTGCTTATTCCCATTGCATTGATTGTACTCTACTTGAATCCCTTCTCATTAACCTAGATCACTATGGATGCTTGTTTGAAGAGTTGGATTAATGGCACTAATGCTTTCTTACTTTGAATTCATAGGGGTTCCGATTTGTATTAATTCTAATCTCTTGCTTCAGTTTTGTATTGCCTTTGTCCAGGAGTACAAAGGTTTAAGTGTGGGGGATTTGATTGAACCCAATTGTTCTATGTTATTTCATATCATTTTAAGGGTATTTATCATAGATTTTAGCCCCTTTAGATGATAATTATGCTTAATTTAGATTAAGAGTCCTTACTTTGAGTTAGTGTCTTTTTGAGGGTAAAATTGTCATAATTGGTTATTAATTGTATTCAATTGATTTCTAGGACAATTGATGCTCAAATTGTTACCTTTTATTTTAGGACACTTGAGAATTAGAGCCAAGATTGAAGACCAAAGCATTACACAACATGAGAGTTTCCAAGAAAATGCTGTGCTGTAGCAAAAAGTCTAAAAATGTGCATCAGTGGCTATTCTGGAATAGTTCGCTGTGGTAAACTTTTTAGTTCGCCGGGGCAAACTCTCAAAATCTCACTAGAATACCTCTTTGGAATAGTTCGCCGCGGCAAACTTTTGAGTTCACCGCGACGAACCTCTTCGTATCAGGAACGTCATATTCAAATCCAGAACGCAAATATGGACCCTCTACTCATATGATTTGACCCAGATTGACCCCTCGAGCCCTTAGAAACCCTATTTCCTAATAACTCCATTCTGTCATCTCCAACACCTCTATTCTCTCATCTTCTTGCCTCTCCACCTCCATCTTCTTCCTCATCCATTTCCTTTATCTTTCCTTCACTCCATTTCATTTCCTTCCACTCCCAGCTACCATGGCCGACGGATTCACTTCAGTTGGAGCTTTTCTTTAAGCTATAGAGGGCTAGGGTTTATCAACTCTTGAAGAATGGTGGTGTGGCATGAGTTTCCAAGCTTTAAAGGGGAGTTTTAGTTTCAGTCTTTAGTTTCTAGCTATGTATTTATGATTTCCTAGGTCTAGAATTTGTAAATTCTTAGTGAGACACTTTGGTTGATTCTGTAATCATTGGTTAATGATTTACATTTTTAGTTTGGATTGGTTGATGTTAAATTTTGTGCTTAAATATATGTGGTCACATATATGCTTCTTTGTAACTCTCATGATTCTCTCCTATCTTGCATGGTCATGTTTTGATACTGAGTTTATTGTGGGTTATATTGAGCCAATTGCATGATCACTCTCAAATTACACATTAGGGGAGCTTAACAATGTTTTTATTAATGAAGTTCATTGATTTAGACATTGGACTCAATGAGTTATTGAGGTTGTTATTAAGAAAACCTAATGGATTTATGAAACTCCCAATATCTTAAGTGAACTATAATTGCCATCAAAACCATTCTCAAGAGATTTCCTGTCATTCATTTCCATTCCATCATCATCTTATCAAAAATACCAAAAATATAGTAGCTTAGGTTTATTTCCATTGCATTTAGTTTAGTCATCATTCATTTAAATCTTAAAACCCAAAACCCCCTTTCATTGCATTGCATGACATTTAGTCTAGCTTAGGTAATTAATAAAGGCTCCCAAAAGTGAAACGATCCAAGTTTGCACTATACTGCATAGCTTGGATTTATTTTTGATTGAGAACCCCAAGGCGAACGACAAAGGTCTTCATCAAGAGGAAATTACAACTGCAAGAGCTAGAAGAAATTCGAATGGAGGCATATGAGAGCTCTAGAACCTACAAGAAGTGTAAAATCATTCATGACAAGGGAATTCTAAGGAAACAATTTCATGTGGGTGATAAGGTCCTGTTATTCAAGGCTAAGTTCAAGTTTAAACATGGAAAATTGAAAACCAAGTGGGATGGGCCTTATCTAGTCACCAAAGTATACCCTTTTAGAATGGTTGAATTAATAGATGAAAAAAGTGGCCAAAGTCTGAAAGTTAATGGTCACTTACTCAAGTTGTATCATGAGCACTTCCATCCCCTATGAGGCTACAGGTTGTTTCTTCCACCTTATCTCATGTGCTTTTATCTACATATTTTAACTTGTTAAGAGAATAAGTGTGGGGGAAACCCTTTTCTATTAGCTTAGGTAAATCTTTGTTTGTTTGTTTTCTTTTAGTTGGTTTTCCCTGTTTGCATAGCTTATTAGTTTTGTATTGAGGACAATACTTTGTATAAGTGTGGGGGAGATAAGTATTACTGATGGCTTAGTTAGATGGTGATTGTATTAATATTTGAGTTGTGATTGAAGTAGTTGAGCCATGTTTTGCAGTTGAACATGTGATTTAATTCAAAGGTTTTGGTTCTTAATAATGCATTGCATGTTCTTGTGATTTAAAGCTGCATTTGTTAGGATTTGAATGATAATTTTTCTTGGAACATTCGGTTCTATGAAAAGCACCGTGGCCCTCTGAGTAATCTGCCGTAGTGCCTGATGGAAGTTCAGTTCTGTAAAAACTGCTGCGGCATATTTTGAAAGGTGCTGCAGCGCCTGTTCCTAAATAAAGGTGAACACCTCCTTTTTGATACTGAAGTGTCACTGAGTAATTGTATCGTGCTGGTTTAGAATCTTTTTAAGGAGAGGCAATTGGATTTGCTCACCTAACACTTTGTTTGTTCAAAAACCTTTTTGAGAATCAATTCATAACCCTTGATGTATTCTTGCAAGTTGGAAATCCATTTTGCAATCATATCAGAATCTATGCCTAGTTGATATTATTCTTGTTACAAACCTTTAACATGGGACTAATTTTGGTGGCAATTAAGTTAGTGACTAGATATGATTCAATTAAAGTAAGTGGATGAGAGAAAACCCACATGGAAGAAATTTGACCCTATATGTTCTAAATTTGTGTGCATACTCTCTAGTCCTATGATCCTCTAGAACTTGTCCTAATTCTTCATTGAGACTGCATTTTGATATGAGCAAGATGCATATGATAGAGGCATTTTATTCTAAACCCATTCTGACCTAAACACAAACCCTTTCATGTTTAACCTTTGTTCACCTCTTTGAGCCTTCACTTTCATTTCATTCATTGTTTTATAGTAAGTGTTTTGCGTGAGTTATATTTGGTTTTTCACTTTGAAAAGTGCATCATGAATGTCTATATTTTTGTCTTCTTGGGTTTGGGTGCCAATTAAAAAAAAGTGGAAAAAGGCAATAAGAAGAAAATATATTAAAAAAGAAAAAAAGAGAGAGAAGAAGAAGAAAATAAGTCGTGATAAAAAAAATAATTTGAAATAAGGCATTCCATGGTGGTTTGAAGAGCAAGGATTTTTGTTCCAAAAGTTTAAATCTGCACATTGGTGTCTTTTCAAGATTATATTTTAGCTTACTCTGAGTTGACATTTTGCTACTCATACATTTTACTTGTTAGTTCATTCATTCCATCTTAGCCTTTTCCAACATTATAACCTTAAGAAAGATGTCCTGATGCATTGAACTCATATGGTACAGTGGTGGAGATGTCGAGAATTTTGACAAGCCTATGGTAGGACATAGACTAGTAGAGAGGAGAAAAAATTTAACCCCTGGTAAGTAGAGAGAAACACTTTAATCTGAGAGTCTCTCATTTCACTTGTAATGATTGAGCTTTGTTTAGCATTAATTTTCTTGTCATTAATTGAAAGTTTTATGGGTTGGCTTGCTCAACGAATAATACAACTAGTGTATGGATTTTGATTCTAGTTGCACTTGGATTGGCGTGTGTTTTGGGAAGTGAATTGGTGATTCTTTGCCCGGAGTGCAAAGTGTTAGTATGGGGGAATTTGATATCTCTCTATATTTCATTGATTCTAGTATGATTTTCATGGTATTATGTTTAATTTTGGATTTAATGGTGATGAAATACTACTAATTGCTTGGAAGGAGTGTTTTGTAATTTCATGAGAATTCAGGTCCAGAAATCAAAGAAACAAACACTCAGTGACTTAGTATGCAAAAGTGGCAATACTCTCTGTGAAAATCACTGCGGCAGATTTAAAGAAGCACCACAGCGGATTTGGCTCAACAGGCAGCTCAGAGTCACTAATATAAACGACGCAGTTTTAGATGTTCGCCGCGGCGGATGATTATAGGAGCCGTGGTGGATGACGGAAATTAGCAATTTGAACCAGAAGGCGTGCAACAAAATCTGGGAGGGAATGGAATCGGATCTTGGAGCTCTATTTTGGTTAGTACACGGATCCTGAACTTATTTTTAGTTGGGAGGCTTTAATTACAAGGGAGAAAAGCATTTAGGGGGGGATTGAGTTTTCAGACTCAGTTTTCAAGTTTCCATGTTCATCTTCATCTTCATCTCTCTATATTTTTTGGTCTTTCTAGAATCCTCTGTCCAGATCCTCCATTTCCCAAGCATCACCATTGTTGCGATGAAGTTCCTATCCTCTAGCTTGAGTCTTTCATCCTCCATGTCCAGCTAAGCTTCAAGGATTTCTAGGAGTTATAATGGAGCCTGAGCCATGGTTAAACAGGGAAGAGTTTAGAGTTTATAGGTGTTTAATTTTGGTAACATTTTGATTGTGTTGTCAATCTTTGTTTCTAGATTCAGACTCCTCTCTATCCATTTCTGTGAGTTGAGATTTGCTTAATTGTATTCAGAAGTTATCTTCTTGATTTAGAGTAATGATGTATGATTCTTTATCTAGGTTTAGTTATGGATTTATACATTGTGATTGAATTCTTGAGAAGTATTGGTTAATATTTCTTTTGGAAGTGGTTGAATCTGACCTTTAACCCCTCAGAGTGTGCATTTGTAAGCATTATGGTTCAAGCAGGTCAAAATACAAGCCCATGGATTAAAATTTTCAACATAACTACTCAGATTACTATTCACTGTTTAAATTCAGATTTCAGGTCTAATTTTGAAAAATTATAGCTAATTCTATAAAAATCATATTGAGGTGCTCTAAAATTCTACGGAAAAATCTTTGAAATCTATTTAAGGAAAAAATATCCAATTGGACTTATCGATGACCAATTCATACAGTTTAATCAATAAAATTACTATTCATTTGGTAAATTCTGGAACTCCCAGATTCTATGTCTTAGTTTTGAAAATTCATATCTCCTTGTATACACATCCAATTAAGGCAATCTACCTCTCATTTTAAATCTTGGGATGTGTACTATGACTCTGTCAAATTTTGTGGCTTAGCACATTCATTTGATAGGTCAAGCTGAAGCTACAAACTCACTGCTCCATGACCTACGTTTTATCCCTTAACCTCTTTTTACTTTAATTCTTTCTATTTCTTTGGCATACATAAATTGGGTTTATACTTTCCCAATCATCCTCATACATTTCCATTCATCCCATAAATATCGCAATTAAATACATGGCATCATTGGCATTCATAACATAAATTACATAATAGGAGAATTACACATTGAATAATAACATCATTCATTATGTCAATAATTCTCCACTTTCTTCTCCTTGCCTCTCATGCCATTATTTCTCACCATTGATTGACCTAAATAGTTGGTTAGGGAGGGGTAAGATTCGGAAGAATCTCAGTAGCAAACACTACCCATAAGCATGCAAGACATAATGCACATGCATGATATGTTATAACATTAACACATGAATGCCATGGAAAGTAAGCTAAAACATTTCATGCTTTTATAACATATTGTCAAGGCAAAACATAACATAAACTTGCAAACATAACTTTGCAAATATCTCATCATAGCTTAGTCACATCATGGCAACACAACCCCATCATGCAAGCATACATATCAAGCACACAATATAGGTAAGTTTACTACCTTGTAACACAGCTTTCCTCTTGCTTTTCCTTTGATTCCCTTGTCTTTCCAACCCTATGGATTTTCAATCAACACCATTAAACATCCTTTTGGATGTTCCAAGGTCCTAAACACATCAATACATGATGCAAAACAATTATTAGAATCAAATCATCAATTTATCTCTACTTGATTCTTTCTTGAACATACTTGAACTCTAACTTTTGAGTTTCAATTCCAACCTTCCTAAAATTATTTCCACATGCAATTCCCACATAATTTTGCATGTAGAATTGATTTCTAAGCTCAAAACAATCAAAATCTAATCCTAACCATTCAGAATAGTCAAGGCCGAATAGAATCACAAACTAAGGGAAAGTTGGATTTCTTGTAAAATCAACACAGAACCACTTGATTCTTGTTGTTTCCAAGCCTTTAAACATGATTTTAACATCCATATCATCTTCTCCAATTCTAATAAATTTTGTGCAGTACCTCCCCATAAGATTTTAATCATCAAAAATCCAATCAAACCAATCACCAGCTCAAAAATAACAAGGGAGGTAGAAACTACATCAAAAACGACACACATACCTTGTTTTAGAGCTTGATCTGGCTTGGGATCACTTGGCCTTTCTTTCTCCCTCTTCTTTCTCTCTCTAGAAACCATTTTGCAAGAGCTTCCCCATAGGTTCCTTGTGCTTGGATGAAATGGAGGGGTGGGAAGGGGTATTTATAGAAAACAAGACCGCATCTCAGCCGTTGATCTTAAAAATACGTAGCTTGATCTAGACCGTCCATTTTTCTCTTTTTATCTTGTGATGATATGTGTCCTATGACATCATGCTTACCTCATCTTGATGACATCACACTTACATCATCTAGCCACATGTCTTTAATCCAACCGCACACGTGTCTTGCATCTAACCGTACACATGTCTTGTATTCAAACGTACGCGTAATACCTTCTTTTCCCATCTAACCATAAACTTATCTCTTCCATATTCCTTCATCATTTTGGCATTAAAATAGGGAAGAAATTAATATAAAATTTGTGCAAAATATAGCCCTTAGGTATTACTCTACCTATTTTGCCATCTTGTACCATATCGGGTACTTTTTTTGAGTCCTGACTGACTTGGTACCTGTCACACCTTACTTATATAATATCTTAGCATTCATTTAGAACCATTCCAGACCACTTTGGATGGTCTCAAGCTTAAAAATTTCAATTTGGACGTTAATTTTCGGAAAATTACTGTTCACTGTCCAGTTTTCAGATTACAGGTCCAACTTTGAAAAATCATAACTAATTCTAGAAAAATCGTATGGAGGTGTTCCAAAATTCTACGAAAAGCTCTTTCAATGCTCTTTAAGGGAAAAATACTCAACTGAACTCATCCTCATAGAAAACGTACAGTTTATTGGATTAAGATTACTATCCGTTTGGTAAAATCTGGACTTTCCAGATTCTGCGCCTTAACTTTGAAAATTCATATCTCTTCGTATACACATCCAAATGAGATTATTTACCACTCATTTTGAAGCTTGGGATGTGCACTATAGGTCTACCAAATATCGTGATTTAACTCATTCATTTGGTAGGTCAAACTGAAGCTCAAAACTAACTGCTTCAGGACCTACGTTTTATCCTTTAATATCTCCTTACTTTAATTCTTTTTATTTCTTTGACATACATAGCATGGGCTTAATCTTTCTCATTCATACTCATATAATTTCATTCATGCCATAAATATCCTAAGTATATACATTGAAGTAATAGCATTCATAACATAATTACAGCATAGGAGAATTATACATTGAATATTAATATCATTCATTTGCCTTAATAATTCTCCACTTCTTCTCCTTGTTTCTCATGCCATTAGTGCCCATCATTGATTGACCTAAATGGTTGGTTAGGAAGGGGGTGAGATTCGGGGGAATCTCAGTAGCAAACACTACCACATACATGCACAAGATGGATGCTAGTGTATGGTATGTAGTTTTTCATAAATTTAAGTTAACTAGTGACATGCCATCATGCTTTATGCTTGGTATAAAAATGCATGGCCATGGGAACATATTAAAAACAGCATTTCCAGCAACAATCATCATGTCACAACATCATTCAAACAACAAATACAAACCAACACATAAGCATACCATGTCAAGCACATAAAGGGTAAGTTCACTACCTTGCACCTCAAGCTTTCCTCTTACTTTTCCTTTGACTCCCCTTGACTTTCCAACCATGTGGGCATTCGGTCAACATAATCAAACATCCTCTTGGATGTTCCAAAGGTCCTAACATAACCATAATGGACACAATCCATTAGGACCATTAGATTACATAAAGTTCAAGACTAGCTTTCTTGAACTTCACCCCTTTCTCTTAGTCTTAGGGTTTTCTTTCTAACTTTTCTAATATAAATCTTATTATTTTACATCCTTATGATCTATTTCCTATCAATTAGGACCACTTTAGATGGCTTTAGATTCAAGAATATCAAATCTGGAAATTTTGGTTCGCGGGTACTGTTCACGCAGAATCTCCAGAATTTTGCTCAACTTTGAAAATTCATAATTAAATCTAGAAAACTCCAAATTGAGTGCTTCCAAGTCTCACTGAAAAATAATTAAGTTAAATTTAAAGGAAAAATAGTTTCAGGAAATTCTAATGCTACTCAGAACAGTACCAGAATTGTACGGAACTCGACATCTCCAAAAGTTCAACACTGTTTCCAGATTTCAAACCCTAACTTTGAAAAATCACCATAAATCGTACACATATCCAAATAGAGTGTTCTACCCATGGATTTAAAGCACAGAGTACTTTAAGCATGCAAAATTTCAGAATCAGATACGCACAGTAACTAATTCGAAATAGGTATCAAATCAGATGCTACAGCCACCACATACCTTGATCTTGAAGCTTGAACTTTGTTCCTTCTTCTTGGCCTTCACCCCTACGTTTTTCTCTCTAAATTTTGACAGAGTTTCCCCACTTAAACTCATGTTGGCTGAAAATAGAAGGGGAAGAGGCTCTATTTATAGCCAAAAAAGTTGGCTTGAATGGACCAAAATGCCCTTGGTGGCTAATAGAAAGGGTAAGGGCAAATTTGGAAGTTCAAGTGGACTTTTGCATCATCATTGCATCATCTTATTACATCATGCTTACCTCAACCTTCTAGAAGATGCCAAGTGTCATGAAAGTGGTGGAGGAGATGAGAGATTAGATCCTAGCCGTTGGATCAAACTTGTTTCATAAGCTTCCTCCGAATTTACTTTGGCCCACGTTTCTTCTCGGCTTTCTTTATGGCCTTTCGAAGCTCAGAAAATTGTTCTGTCTACTTTATAAATTCTTTTAATTCTAGAGAATATCTATGAATTTTCTTAGGCCATAACACTTCCTTTAAACCTTGGATAAAATTCATTTACCAAAATGCCCTTTTATCGGCAAAACCGGCTCTTTAATTATTTAAAAGCCACTCCACTGGCCTTTGGTTGCGGACTAATTTTATAATTAGTAAACCTTTCAACCATTTAACTCATTTTTGTATACATTTTTGAGGTCTCTTGCTATTTTAAATAATTACCACCTCACATGGTATACTTTTTACCGGTAATAACCTTATAAATTCTGTTGAAGCTGCCTCAGGGGTATTTTCATCTTTTCTCTTCATAGAAGAGCCTTAGAATATTATTTCCCATTTTCTAGGATTTTCTTGGAATTCTCTTCGTACTCTTCCATTTTTACCCCTGTTGGTCATAACTTTCAGAAATTTACAGTTTAGTCCTGGTTGGACTTAACTTCATATAATCCTCTCTTTGAGGCTTCTAACTCAACCTTTGGCCTATATCTAGTCTCTTTTCTCTCTGGGGCCTTTGAGACTTTACTGGAGCCTCTAACCTTAATTATACCCGAGCCCCTAAAAACTTTTACTTTGCAGTACTCCCCTGAAACTGCTTTGACTTTCTTTCTCATCTTTGGGACTTCTGCTAACAGGGGTCTGGTAACCTATTTAATTTAGGCTATTTCTAGAACTTCTAGGCTTAAAAGTCTGGATGTTACAGTACCACTGGGACATGTTCTGGCACCATTTTCTCATCTTAATAAGTACATATATGACGCAATCTTAGAGGAGCATAGATGAAAATAATTAGCTCTACTGACAGCTACTTAACCTTACTGAGTCACGCAGTAGAGATTTCACTATAACAGGTAGACAAA
>NW_021635397.1:0-50614 GCF_004799145.2 Neltuma alba
ATTTTTGGAATGATCATGCAATTGGCTTAATGAAACACACAATCACTCAGTTACCCAAACACACCTATGCAAGATAAGAGAGAATCATGAGAGTTACAATAAGCATATATGCAACTACATATATTTAAGCACAAGTTCAACATCAATCAATCCAAATTACAAATGTAATCATTAACCAATAATTACAGTATCAGTCCCAAGTTCCTAACTAAGAAATTACAACTCCTAGACCTAGAAAGCCATAAATCATAGCTAAAAATTGCAAACTGAAACTAAACTCCCCTTTGAAGCTTAGGAACTCAAGCCACACCACCATTCTTCAAGAGTTGATAAACCCTAGCTCTCCATAGCTTCAAGAACAGCTCCAACTGAAGTGAATCCGTCGGCCATGGTAGCTGGAGTGGAAGGAATTGAGATGGAGTGAATGAAAGATGAAGGAAATGGACGGGGAAGAAGATGGAGTGGAGAGGCAAGAGGATGGGAGAATAGAGGTGTTGTAGGAGATGGAATGGAGTGTATCGTCGAAAATAGGTTTCTAAGGGTTTTAGGAGTCCATCTGGGTCGGATCATATGATTAGAAGCTCCATTTTCGCGTTCTGATCCGGATCTGGCGTTGCTGATACGAAGAGTTCGCCGCGGCGAAGCATGCCCGAGAGGAGCTCCGCCTAATCTTGTGATTTCACCCGCAGCGAAGCTGTAAGTTGGCCGCGACGAACTCTGCCCGAGAGACTACTGGTGAGATTTCAATTTGGCGCCGCGGCGAACTCTATTAGTGCTGATACTCTGATCTTGTGTTGTGTCATCCTTTGGTCTTTGATCTTGGCTCCAATTCTCAATTGTCCTACAATAAAAAGCAACAATTTGAAGCATCAATTGTCCTAGAAATCAACTGAATACAATAATAACCAATTATGACAATTTTAACCTCAAAAGACACTAAACTCAAAGCAAGGACTCTTAATCTAAATTAAGCACAATTATCATCAAAAGGAGCCAAAATCTATGATAAATACCCTTAAAATGATATGAAATAACATAGAATAATTGGGCTAAATCATGCTGCTACACATGGATCAATCCTAAAGCTCACTCCTAATAATGCCTAGAGTATATTAGAGAGGATGGCCAACAACAATCAACAGTACTACACAAGAGAATCTCAAAGAGGGCAAGTGTCTTCTGCAAACCCTTTACAAGATAGTTTGCTAGAGAGATTGTTGCATATCATTGAAAAGATGGATAAAAGAGTGGAAAATTTAGAAAAGCAAAGAAATGTGAAGAATTATAGTGCTGTCAACTACTCACAACATTAGTTGGACCATCATGTGAACATTGTGCCTTAACCATGCATATGAGTGATGATTGCCCAAGTCACTATGAAGAAGTTTCTACTATGTACCAAGGTAGACAAGGACAATACTCACAGAGGAACCCATATTCCTCAACTTGTAATGAGGATTAGAGTGATCACCCCAATTTGAGGTGGAAGACTAATGATGATAGGCAATTAACTTCACAACAGAAATTTCAGAATCAAAGGCCACCTTTCGAGTCAAATTCAAGAGTCATAGTTCCTATTCAGAACACCTTCTTTAAATGATGGTTTTGCTGAGTTGGTTAAAGCTATAAAAGAAGGAATGAGTGATTTAGGTGCAAGGATTGAAAGCACTGCAGCTTCTTCTAATTCCAAACTTGTTGCTATGGAAAGTAGGTTTGATAGCAAGTTTGAACAATAGGAAAATAAAACAAACAATCTTTCTGGCTATCACTCAACTAGCTAACTCATTGAGTGAGGTGCAAGCTAAAATTGGAGGGAATTAACCCTCCAACACTATGGTGAATCCAAAGTCTCTGAATGCAATATCCTTAAGGAGTGGGAAGCAAGTAGGGGCTAGTGAGGAGAAAGTAAGATTTACAAAAGAATGCTGTCACAAGGAATAGATTCTAGTTCAGAAGAAGATTCTACACCTACTGTGCAATCTGAAAATGGAAAAGAGAAGGACACTCTTACAGCAAAAGAAAACCTCTCATACACATTCTGGAGATAAGAGAAGCTGAATCTTTCCGAGGTGCAAGAGGAGAACATAGGAGTCATAAGCAACAAGAATCCAACACATACTTCTCAAATCATCAAGCAAAAAGAGAAGGAGGTAAAATTTCTGATTTACCATTTCCTAATTCATTTCTAGTATCTAAAAAATTATCTAATGATCAACTTGAGAAGAATGCTATGAATTTGTTTGGTAAACTTGCTGTGAATGTTCCTTTACTTGATTTCTTGAAAGGAGCACCTAAATACATAAGGTTTCTAAAAGAATTGTACACTAACAAGAAGAAATGTAAACCTAATGAGAAAGTGCAATTGGGTTCTAATGTTTCTGCTGTTTTTAAACCTCAACTACCCATTAGGTGTGCTGATCCTGGATCTTTCACAATACCTTGCACTGTTGGTCCATTGAATATTGCTAATGCTCTTTTGGACTTAGGAGCTGCAATTAATGTGATGCCTCTTTCTTTATACACATCTTTAGGCATTCAAGCTATTAAGAGCACTAGCATGTTAATACAACTTGCTGATAGGACCATTAGGAAGTTGTTGGCAAGGACTTGGTTATCCCTGCAGATTTTTATGTTTTTGGATATGATACCCTACCCCATGTTCAAGAAACATTGATTTTGGCTAGACTATTTCTTAGGACTGCTAATATAGTAGTAAGCTTGAAAAATGGATACATAATCATGGAAGTAGGGGATAAGAAAATTCAATTTGATGTTTATGAAGCACTGAAACATCCCTTTGAAGATTATTCACTTTTAGGTGTCAATGCTATTGATTGTTTGATTGATGAGGCTATGGAAGAATATGAATGCTCTTTGCATAAATTGAATGAGGAAGAAACTTTGGATATTGCTTTTTCTTTTCTTGATGTCAATTCTCTTTTCTGCCTTGATGTATTTTTGGATGATAATGATGACATGTGTAGTATTGTCTCTTTGACAGTTGATAGCTCACTTTCCACTTTGTCATTTTTTTCTTTTGATCTATCTTCTATTAATGGTGAGGTATTTTCTCATGCATCAAGCCAAGAGCTTGGAAAGGATTTTGTGTCTGATTTTGCAGAAGTGAAAAAGCTGGCTCAAGGTATATTGAACAACGAAAGGGAAGAGAACATAGCTTTTACTCCAAAATCTATGCTTACTTCTTCTATTCCACTTCATTTAATTGTGCCAATTCTTTGCACACTATACGATATCTTGCTAATTCTTTTCTAGCCTTTCTACAGAGGTGGACCAAAGAAAGAAAAGTCAAGCTGAGGAACAATAAGTAGCTGATTCTTTCACAGCAATAAGGAGAAAGGATATGCTCGACTCTACAATTCGAGATAGGGAGTTTTCTGACCTTATTTATCCTGGAATTAATGCCATTCCTAAGAGGCATACATCATTTGATTCATCTTGTAATCATGCATATTCCCCACACATATCTTTAGCATGTCTAGCTGTTTTGGAGCTTAAGGAATTAGTACCTTCTGTCACTAAACCACCAGAGTTGGAACTTAAACCATTGCCTTCTCATTTGAAATATGCATATCTAGCTGAAAATGATAAATTGCCTGTTATCATAGCTAGCTCCTTATCTGATATTGAAGAGAAGAATTGCTCACATGTTTTGAAAAGAAATAAGAGAGCAATAGGTTGGTCTATGGCTGATATTCCTGGTATTTCCCCTCATATTACATTACCATGAGGAGTAGAAACCACACAGTACACAAAAATCACTAATAGAGGAGTACAGAGAACAGCGTAGGCTTAATCCACTCATCTTAGATGTTGTAAAAAGGAAGTGAATAAACTTTTGAGTTCTGGAATTGTATATCTAATTTCAGATAGTGAGTGGGTTAGCCCTGTGCAAGTGGTTCCTAAGAAAAGTGGTATTACTATTGTTAAAAATGAAAAGAATAGTTAATTCCAACAAGGGTCCAAAACTCATGGAGGGTATGCATTGATTATAGGAAATTGAATGATGCTACATGTAAAGATCACTTTCCTTTACCTTTTATTGATCAAATGCTTGAAAGATTAGCTGGAAGAACTAATTACTACTTTCTAAATGGTTTTTTAGGATGTTTCCATATTCCTATTGCTCCGGAAGACCAAGACAAGACCACATTCACCTATCCATTTGAGACATTTGCCTATAGGAGGATGCCTTTTGGGCTATGTAATGCCCCGGGTACTTTTCAAAGGGCTATGATGTCCATTTTTAGCGAATTTCTAGGCTCATCTATAGAAGTGTTTATGGATGATTTTACTGTGTATGGTGACACATTTGATGATTGTTCGAAAAGCCTAGATAGGGTTTTGTCTAGGTGCATTGATAAGAATTTGATTCTGAATTTTGAAAAATGCCATTTTATGGTTGACAATAGAATTGTCTTGGGTCATCTAGTCTCTAGGAAAGGAATTGAAGTAGATAAAGCTAAAATTGAAGTTATTACTTCTTTGCCCTATCCAACAACTTGAAGGAAGTTAGGTCATTCCTTGGACATACTGGTTTCTATCGAAGATTTGTGAAAGATTTTAGCAAAATAGCAAACCCTCTTTCTAGGCTCATACAAAAGGATATGGCATTTATTTTTGATGATGCTTGCAAAAAGGCTTTTGATTCATTAAAGAGCATGCTTGTTTCTCCACCTATACTTTCTGCACCTGATTGGAAATTAGATTTTGAACTTGCTTGTAATGCATCTCATGCTTCCATTGGTGCTATTTTAGGTCAGAAAGTAAATAAGCTATCTCAAGTCATTGCATATGCATACAAAACCCTTGACAATGCCCAAATTAATTACACAACCACTGAAAGGGAACTTTATGCTATTCTATTTGCTTTAGACAAATTTAGACCTTACCTTCTTGCATCAAAAGTGGTTGTCTTTATGACCATGCTGCTGTCAAGTTTTTGTCTAGCAAGCCACACATTAAGCCTAGACTTTTAAGATGGGTTTTGCTTCTCCAAGAGTTTGACATAGAGATCCAAGACCGAAGTGGAGCTGAAAACCATGTTGCAGACTATTTGAGTCGATTACCAACAGGAACTAAGGGAGTTTCTGACCCTAATCTGATTTGTGATGAATTTCCAACTTCTATTCTTTGTTCTATAGCTTCTCATGACCCATGGTTTGCTTATATGGTCAATTTTCTAGCTACTGGTTTAATCCCTGCTACATTGTCTCATTTTCAAACTCAGAAGCTCAAAAGTGAAGCCAAGTATTATATTTGGGAACCGCCTCACTTATGAAGGATGTGTAATGACCAATTGATTAGGCGCTGTGTTCCAAATGAAGAAATTCAAGGTATGTTGGTGGCATACCATTCTCATGCTTATGGAGGCCATTTTAGTGCTAAGAAAACCTCAAGGAAGATTTTGGAATCTGGATTTTATTGGCCCACCCTCTTTAAGGATGCTTATGAGTTTTGTAAGAGTTGTGACAAGTGCTAAAGGTTTGGAAGTAATACTAAGAGGAATGAGATGCCTCAATATCCTATTCTGTTTTGTGAAATCTTTATATATGGGGTATAGATTTCATGGGTCTATTCCCACCATCCTCTGGAAATCATTATATTCTCTTGGTTGTGGATTATGTTTCAAGATGGATCGAAGCTATTCCCACAAAGAAAAATGATGCAGTCACAGTTTCAAAATTCATAAAGTCATATATTTTCATAAGATTTAGAATCCTTAAGGCTATGATAAGTGGCCATGGGACTCACTTTTGCAATAAGCTCTTGAATGGATTGTTCTCTAAGTTTCGAGTTACTCACAAGATGTCCACACCTTATCACCCCCAGACTAATGGTCAGATAGAGGTTTCCAATAGAGAAATTAAACATATTTTAGAGAAGATAGTTAAACCATAAAGAAGGGACCGGAGCATTAAATCTTTGTGCATGAGCATTTGAGATTTAGCCTTGTTGGAAGATTTTTTGAGCCTAATTTTCATTCATAGTGAGTTGCATCCACTTACATTTTCCACTTTCTAGAACTTGTTCCAATTCTTAATCAAGACTTAGCTGCATTAAGGTGATGAGCATGATAGAGGCATTATTTTCTAAACATTTACATCCCAAACACAAACCCACATGATTTTCTCCATTGCTAACCATTTGAGCCTTCATCTTTTCTTAAGTGCCAAGAGATGCATTATACATTCAAGTTTCCAACATTTTTACTATTACATTCATGATGTGTTAAACTTTGTCTTCTTGGGTTTTGAATTGCCAAAAAAAAAAGAAGAAGAAGAGAAAAGAGAAATAGAAAAAGGCAAAGAAATAGAAGAAAATCTTTAAGAAAAGCCAAAGAAAGAAAGATCAAAATAAATGGTACCAAAAGAATAAAATTTTGAAATAAGGGAGTTTATTGGTGGTTTGAAGAACAAAGTTGTGCTTTTAGAAAAGTAGAGTAAATATTAGTTGGAAACCTTTTCTAAAATGCTTGGTGCTTAACCATTCATACCTTTTCACCTCATCTTATTTCATTTAGCCCTTTCCATTATCATAACCTTAAAAGTCCTCTTGATCATTGCATTCATGCATTAGAAGTAGAGAACTATGATTGTAACAAGCTTATGGTAAAGTGGTTGATTAAGTGGATTTGAGAGAGAATTAACCCAACTTGGTGAGTAGAGTGAAACAGTTTGTATCTTGAGTGTTTTCTCTTTTGCTTATTCCCATTGCATTGATTGTACTCTACTTGAATCCCTTCTCATTAACCTAGATCACTATGGATGCTTGTTTGAAGAGTTGGATTAATGGCACTAATGCTTTCTTACTTTGAATTCATAGGGGTTCCGATTTGTATTAATTCTAATCTCTTGCTTCAGTTTTGTATTGCCTTTGTCCAGGAGTACAAAGGTTTAAGTGTGGGGGATTTGATTGAACCCAATTGTTCTATGTTATTTCATATCATTTTAAGGGTATTTATCATAGATTTTAGCCCCTTTAGATGATAATTATGCTTAATTTAGATTAAGAGTCCTTACTTTGAGTTAGTGTCTTTTTGAGGGTAAAATTGTCATAATTGGTTATTAATTGTATTCAATTGATTTCTAGGACAATTGATGCTCAAATTGTTACCTTTTATTTTAGGACACTTGAGAATTAGAGCCAAGATTGAAGACCAAAGCATTACACAACATGAGAGTTTCCAAGAAAATGCTGTGCTGTAGCAAAAAGTCTAAAAATGTGCATCAGTGGCTATTCTGGAATAGTTCGCTGTGGTAAACTTTTTAGTTCGCCGGGGCAAACTCTCAAAATCTCACTAGAATACCTCTTTGGAATAGTTCGCCGCGGCAAACTTTTGAGTTCACCGCGACGAACCTCTTCGTATCAGGAACGTCATATTCAAATCCAGAACGCAAATATGGACCCTCTACTCATATGATTTGACCCAGATTGACCCCTCGAGCCCTTAGAAACCCTATTTCCTAATAACTCCATTCTGTCATCTCCAACACCTCTATTCTCTCATCTTCTTGCCTCTCCACCTCCATCTTCTTCCTCATCCATTTCCTTTATCTTTCCTTCACTCCATTTCATTTCCTTCCACTCCCAGCTACCATGGCCGACGGATTCACTTCAGTTGGAGCTTTTCTTTAAGCTATAGAGGGCTAGGGTTTATCAACTCTTGAAGAATGGTGGTGTGGCATGAGTTTCCAAGCTTTAAAGGGGAGTTTTAGTTTCAGTCTTTAGTTTCTAGCTATGTATTTATGATTTCCTAGGTCTAGAATTTGTAAATTCTTAGTGAGACACTTTGGTTGATTCTGTAATCATTGGTTAATGATTTACATTTTTAGTTTGGATTGGTTGATGTTAAATTTTGTGCTTAAATATATGTGGTCACATATATGCTTCTTTGTAACTCTCATGATTCTCTCCTATCTTGCATGGTCATGTTTTGATACTGAGTTTATTGTGGGTTATATTGAGCCAATTGCATGATCACTCTCAAATTACACATTAGGGAGCTTAACAATGTTTTTATTAATGAAGTTCATTGATTTAGACATTGGACTCAATGAGTTATTGAGGTTGTTATTAAGAAAACCTAATGGATTTATGAAACTCCCAATATCTTAAGTGAACTATAATTGCCATCAAAACCATTCTCAAGAGATTTCCTGTCATTCATTTCCATTCCATCATCATCTTATCAAAAATACCAAAAATATAGTAGCTTAGGTTTATTTCCATTGCATTTAGTTTAGTCATCATTCATTTAAATCTTAAAACCCAAAACCCCCTTTCATTGCATTGCATGACATTTAGTCTAGCTTAGGTAATTAATAAAGGCTCCCAAAAGTGAAACGATCCAAGTTTGCACTATACTGCATAGCTTGGATTTATTTTTGATTGAGAACCCCAAGGCGAACGACAAAGGTCTTCATCAAGAGGAAATTACAACTGCAAGAGCTAGAAGAAATTCGAATGGAGGCATATGAGAGCTCTAGAACCTACAAGAAGTGTAAAATCATTCATGACAAGGGAATTCTAAGGAAACAATTTCATGTGGGTGATAAGGTCCTGTTATTCAAGGCTAAGTTCAAGTTTAAACATGGAAAATTGAAAACCAAGTGGGATGGGCCTTATCTAGTCACCAAAGTATACCCTTTTAGAATGGTTGAATTAATAGATGAAAAAAGTGGCCAAAGTCTGAAAGTTAATGGTCACTTACTCAAGTTGTATCATGAGCACTTCCATCCCCTATGAGGCTACAGGTTGTTTCTTCCACCTTATCTCATGTGCTTTTATCTACATATTTTAACTTGTTAAGAGAATAAGTGTGGGGGAAACCCTTTTCTATTAGCTTAGGTAAATCTTTGTTTGTTTGTTTTCTTTTAGTTGGTTTTTCCCTGTTTGCATAGCTTATTAGTTTTGTATTGAGGACAATACTTTGTATAAGTGTGGGGGAGATAAGTATTACTGATGGCTTAGTTAGATGGTGATTGTATTAATATTTGAGTTGTGATTGAAGTAGTTGAGCCATGTTTTGCAGTTGAACATGTGATTTAATTCAAAGGTTTTGGTTCTTAATAATGCATTGCATGTTCTTGTGATTTAAAGCTGCATTTGTTAGGATTTGAATGATAATTTTTCTTGGAACATTCGGTTCTATGAAAAGCACCGTGGCCCTCTGAGTAATCTGCCGTAGTGCCTGATGGAAGTTCAGTTCTGTAAAAACTGCTGCGGCATATTTTGAAAGGTGCTGCAGCGCCTGTTCCTAAATAAAGGTGAACACCTCCTTTTTGATACTGAAGTGTCACTGAGTAATTGTATCGTGCTGGTTTAGAATCTTTTTAAGGAGAGGCAATTGGATTTGCTCACCTAACACTTTGTTTGTTCAAAAACCTTTTTGAGAATCAATTCATAACCCTTGATGTATTCTTGCAAGTTGGAAATCCATTTTGCAATCATATCAGAATCTATGCCTAGTTGATATTATTCTTGTTACAAACCTTTAACATGGGACTAATTTTGGTGGCAATTAAGTTAGTGACTAGATATGATTCAATTAAAGTAAGTGGATGAGAGAAAACCCACATGGAAGAAATTTGACCCTATATGTTCTAAATTTGTGTGCATACTCTCTAGTCCTATGATCCTCTAGAACTTGTCCTAATTCTTCATTGAGACTGCATTTTGATATGAGCAAGATGCATATGATAGAGGCATTTTATTCTAAACCCATTCTGACCTAAACACAAACCCTTTCATGTTTAACCTTTGTTCACCTCTTTGAGCCTTCACTTTCATTTCATTCATTGTTTTATAGTAAGTGTTTTGCGTGAGTTATATTTGGTTTTTCACTTTGAAAAGTGCATCATGAATGTCTATATTTTTGTCTTCTTGGGTTTGGGTGCCAATTAAAAAAAAGTGGAAAAAGGCAATAAGAAGAAAATATATTAAAAAAGAAAAAAAGAGAGAGAAGAAGAAGAAAATAAGTCGTGATAAAAAAAATAATTTGAAATAAGGCATTCCATGGTGGTTTGAAGAGCAAGGATTTTTGTTCCAAAAGTTTAAATCTGCACATTGGTGTCTTTTCAAGATTATATTTTAGCTTACTCTGAGTTGACATTTTGCTACTCATACATTTTACTTGTTAGTTCATTCATTCCATCTTAGCCTTTTCCAACATTATAACCTTAAGAAAGATGTCCTGATGCATTGAACTCATATGGTACAGTGGTGGAGATGTCGAGAATTTTGACAAGCCTATGGTAGGACATAGACTAGTAGAGAGGAGAAAAAATTTAACCCCTGGTAAGTAGAGAGAAACACTTTAATCTGAGAGTCTCTCATTTCACTTGTAATGATTGAGCTTTGTTTAGCATTAATTTTCTTGTCATTAATTGAAAGTTTTATGGGTTGGCTTGCTCAACGAATAATACAACTAGTGTATGGATTTTGATTCTAGTTGCACTTGGATTGGCGTGTGTTTTGGGAAGTGAATTGGTGATTCTTTGCCCGGAGTGCAAAGTGTTAGTATGGGGGAATTTGATATCTCTCTATATTTCATTGATTCTAGTATGATTTTCATGGTATTATGTTTAATTTTGGATTTAATGGTGATGAAATACTACTAATTGCTTGGAAGGAGTGTTTTGTAATTTCATGAGAATTCAGGTCCAGAAATCAAAGAAACAAACACTCAGTGACTTAGTATGCAAAAGTGGCAATACTCTCTGTGAAAATCACTGCGGCAGATTTAAAGAAGCACCACAGCGGATTTGGCTCAACAGGCAGCTCAGAGTCACTAATATAAACGACGCAGTTTTAGATGTTCGCCGCGACGGATGATTATAGGAGCCGTGGTGGATGACGGAAATTAGCAATTTGAACCAGAAGGCGTGCAACAAAATCTGGGAGGGAATGGAATCGGATCTTGGAGCTCTATTTTGGTTAGTACACGGATCCTGAACTTATTTTTAGTTAGGAGGCTTTAATTACAAGGGAGAAAAGCATTTAGGGGGGGATTGAGTTTTCAGACTCAGTTTTCAAGTTTCCATGTTCATCTTCATCTTCATCTCTCTATATTTTTTGGTCTTTCTAGAATCCTCTGTCCAGATCCTCCATTTCCCAAGCATCACCATTGTTGCGATGAAGTTCCTATCCTCTAGCTTGAGTCTTTCATCCTCCATGTCCAGCTAAGCTTCAAGGATTTCTAGGAGTTATAATGGAGCCTGAGCCATGGTTAAACAGGGAAGAGTTTAGAGTTTATAGGTGTTTAATTTTGGTAACATTTTGATTGTGTTGTCAATCTTTGTTTCTAGATTCAGACTCCTCTCTATCCATTTCTGTGAGTTGAGATTTGCTTAATTGTATTCAGAAGTTATCTTCTTGATTTAGAGTAATGATGTATGATTCTTTATCTAGGTTTAGTTATGGATTTATACATTGTGATTGAATTCTTGAGAAGTATTGGTTAATATTTCTTTTGGAAGTGGTTGAATCTGACCTTTAACCCCTCAGAGTGTGCATTTGTAAGCATTATGGTTCAAGCAGGTCAAAATACAAGCCCGTGGATTAAAATTTTCAACATAACTACTCAGATTACTATTCACTGTTTAAATTCAGATTTCAGGTCTAATTTTGAAAAATTATAGCTAATTCTATAAAAATCATATTGAGGTGCTCTAAAATTCTACGGAAAAATCTTTGAAATCTATTTAAGGAAAAAATATCCAATTGGACTTATCGATGACCAATTCATACAGTTTAATCAATAAAATTACTATTCATTTGGTAAATTCTGGAACTCCCAGATTCTATGTCTTAGTTTTGAAAATTCATATCTCCTTGTATACACATCCAATTAAGGCAATCTACCTCTCATTTTAAATCTTGGGATGTGTACTATGACTCTGTCAAATTTTGTGGCTTAGCACATTCATTTGATAGGTCAAGCTGAAGCTACAAACTCACTGCTCCATGACCTACGTTTTATCCCTTAACCTCTTTTTACTTTAATTCTTTCTATTTCTTTGGCATACATAAATTGGGTTTATACTTTCCCAATCATCCTCATACATTTCCATTCATCCCATAAATATCGCAATTAAATACATGGCATCATTGGCATTCATAACATAAATTACATAATAGGAGAATTACACATTGAATAATAACATCATTCATTATGTCAATAATTGTCCACTTTCTTCTCCTTGCCTCTCATGCCATTATTTCTCACCATTGATTGACCTAAATAGTTGGTTAGGGAGGGGTAAGATTCGGAAGAATCTCAGTAGCAAACACTACCCATAAGCATGCAAGACATAATGCACATGCATGATATGTTATAACATTAACACATGAATGCCATGGAAAGTAAGCTAAAACATTTCATGCTTTTATAACATATTGTCAAGGCAAAACATAACATAAACTTGCAAACATAACTTTGCAAATATCTCATCATAGCTTAGTCACATCATGGCAACACAACCCCATCATGCAAGCATACATATCAAGCACACAATATAGGTAAGTTTACTACCTTGTAACACAGCTTTCCTCTTGCTTTTCCTTTGATTCCCTTGTCTTTCCAACCCTATGGATTTTCAATCAACACCATTAAACATCCTTTTGGATGTTCCAAGGTCCTAAACACATCAATACATGATGCAAAACAATTATTAGAATCAAATCATCAATTTATCTCTACTTGATTCTTTCTTGAACATACTTGAACTCTAACTTTTGAGTTTCAATTCCAACCTTCCTAAAATTATTTCCACATGCAATTCCCACATAATTTTGCATGTAGAATTGATTTCTAAGCTCAAAACAATCAAAATCTAATCCTAACCATTCAGAATAGTCAAGGCCGAATAGAATCACAAACTAAGGGAAAGTTGGATTTCTTGTAAAATCAACACAGAACCACTTGATTCTTGTTGTTTCCAAGCCTTTAAACATGATTTTAACATCCATATCATCTTCTCCAATTCTAATAAATTTTGTGCAGTACCTCCCCATAAGATTTTAATCATCAAAAATCCAATCAAACCAATCACCAGCTCAAAAATAACAAGGGAGGTAGAAACTACATCAAAAACGACACACATACCTTGTTTTAGAGCTTGATCTGGCTTGGGATCACTTGGCCTTTCTTTCTCCCTCTTCTTTCTCTCTCTAGAAACCATTTTGCAAGAGCTTCCCCATAGGTTCCTTGTGCTTGGATGAAATGGAGGGGTGGGAAGGGGTATTTATAGAAAACAAGACTGCATCTCAGCCGTTGATCTTAAAAATACGTAGCTTGATCTAGACCGTCCATTTTTCTCTTTTTATCTTGTGATGATATGTGTCCTATGACATCATGCTTACCTCATCTTGATGACATCACACTTACATCATCTAGCCACATGTCTTTAATCCAACCGCACACGTGTCTTGCATCTAACCGTACACATGTCTTGTATTCAAACGTACGCGTAATACCTTCTTTTCCCATCTAACCATAAACTTATCTCTTCCATATTCCTTCATCATTTTGGCATTAAAATAGGGAAGAAATTAATATAAAATTTGTGCAAAATATAGCCCTTAGGTATTACTCTACCTATTTTGCCATCTTGTACCATATCGGGTACTTTTTTTGAGTCCTGACTGACTTGGTACCTGTCACACCTTACTTATATAATATCTTAGCATTCATTTAGAACCATTCCAGACCACTTTGGATGGTCTCAAGCTTAAAAATTTCAATTTGGACGTTAATTTTCGGAAAATTACTGTTCACTGTCCAGTTTTCAGATTACAGGTCCAACTTTGAAAAATCATAACTAATTCTAGAAAAATCGTATGGAGGTGTTCCAAAATTCTACGAAAAGCTCTTTCAATGCTCTTTAAGGGAAAAATACTCAACTGAACTCATCCTCATAGAAAACGTACAGTTTATTGGATTAAGATTACTATCCGTTTGGTAAAATCTGGACTTTCCAGATTCTGCGCCTTAACTTTGAAAATTCATATCTCTTCGTATACACATCCAAATGAGATTATTTACCACTCATTTTGAAGCTTGGGATGTGCACTATAGGTCTACCAAATATCGTGATTTAACTCATTCATTTGGTAGGTCAAACTGAAGCTCAAAACTAACTGCTTCAGGACCTACGTTTTATCCTTTAATATCTCCTTACTTTAATTCTTTTTATTTCTTTGACATACATAGCATGGGCTTAATCTTTCTCATTCATACTCATATAATTTCATTCATGCCATAAATATCCTAAGTATATACATTGAAGTAATAGCATTCATAACATAATTTACAGCATAGGAGAATTATACATTGAATATTAATATCATTCATTTGCCTTAATAATTCTCCACTTCTTCTCCTTGTTTCTCATGCCATTAGTGCCCATCATTGATTGACCTAAATGGTTGGTTAGGAAGGGGGTGAGATTCGGGGGAATCTCAGTAGCAAACACTACCACATACATGCACAAGATGGATGCTAGTGTATGGTATGTAGTTTTTCATAAATTTAAGTTAACTAGTGACATGCCATCATGCTTTATGCTTGGTATAAAAATGCATGGCCATGGGAACATATTAAAAACAGCATTTCCAGCAACAATCATCATGTCACAACATCATTCAAACAACAAATACAAACCAACACATAAGCATACCATGTCAAGCACATAAAGGGTAAGTTCACTACCTTGCACCTCAAGCTTTCCTCTTACTTTTCCTTTGACTCCCTTGACTTTCCAACCATGTGGGCATTCGGTCAACATAATCAAACATCCTCTTGGATGTTCCAAAGGTCCTAAACATAACCATAATGATGACACAATCCATTAGGACCATTAGATTACATAAAGTTCAAGACTAGCTTTCTTGAACTTCAACCCCTTTCTCTTAGTCTTAGGGTTTTCTTTCTAACTTTTCTAATATAAATCTTATTATTTTACATCCTTATGATCTATTTCCTATCAATTAGGACCACTTTATATGGCTTTAGATTCAAGAATATCAAATCTGGAAATTTTGGTTCGCGGGTACTGTTCACGCAGAATCTCCAGAACTTTTGCTCAACTTTGAAAATTCATAATTAAATCTAGAAAACTCCAAATTGAGTGCTTCCAAGTCTCACTGAAAAATAATTAAGTTAAATTTAAAGGAAAAATAGTTTCAGGAACCAATTCTACTCAGAACAGTACCAGAATTGTACAGAACTCGACAATCTCCCAAAAGTTCAACACTGTTTCCAGATTTCAAACCCTAACTTTGAAAAATCACCATAAATCGTACACATATCCAAATAGAGTGTTCTACCCATGGATTTAAAGATCACAGAGTGTACTTTAAGCATGCAAAATTTCAGAATCAGATACGCACAGTAACTAATTCGAAACAGGTATCACATCAGATGCTACAGCCACCACATACCTTGATCTTGAAGCTTGAACTTTGTTCCTTCTTCTTGGCCTTCACCCCTACGTTTTTCTCTCTAAATTTTGACAGAGTTTCCCCACTTAAACTCATGTTGGCTGAAAATATGAAGGGGAAGAGGCTCTATTTATAGCCAAAAAAGTTGGCTTGAATGGACCAAAATGCCCTTGGTGGCTAATAGAAAGGGTAAGGGCAAATTTGGAAGTTCAAGTGGACTTTTGCATCATCATTGCATCATCTTATTACATCATGCTTACCTCAACCTTCTAGAAGATGCCAAGTGTCATGAAAGTGGTGGAGGAGATGAGAGATTAGATCCTAGCCGTTGGATCAAACTTGTTTCATAAGCTTCCTCCGAATTTACTTGGCCCACGTTTCTCCGGCTTTCTTTATGGCCTTTCGAAGCTCAGAAAATTGTTCTGTCTACTTTATAAATTCTCTTTAATTCTGGAGAATATCTATGAATTTTCTTAGGCCATAACACTTCCTTTAAACCTTGGATAAAAATTCATTTACCAAAATGCCCTTTTATCGGCAAAACCGGCTCTTTAATTTATTAAAGCCACTCCACTGGCCTTTTGGTTGCGGGACTAATTTTATAAATTAGTAAAACCTTTCAACCATTTAAGCTCATTTTTGTATACATTTTTGAGGTCTCTTGCTATTTTAAATAATTACCTCACATGGTATACTTTTTACCGGTAATAACCTTATAAATTCTGTTGAAGCTGCCTCAGGGGTATTTTCATCTTTTCTCTTCATAGAAGAGCCTTAGAATATTATTTCCCATTTTCTAGGATTTTCTTGGAATTCTCTTCGTACTCTTCCATTTTTACCCCTGTTGGTCATAACTTTCAGAATTTACAGTTTAGTCCCTGGTTGGACTTAACTTCATATAATCCTCTCTTTGAGGCTTCTAACTCAACCTTTGGCCTATATCTAGTCTCTTTTCTCTCTCTGGGCCTTTGAGACTTTACTGGAGCCTCTAACCTTAATTATACCCGAGCCCCTAAAAACTTTTACTTTGCAGTGTACTCCCTGAAACTGCTTTGACTTTCTTTCTCATCTTTGGGACTTCTGCTAACAGGGGTCTGGTAACCTATTTAATTTAGGCTATTTCTAGAACTTCTAGGCTTAAAAGTCTGGATGTTACAGTACCACTGGGACATGTTCTGGCACCATTTTCTCATCTTAATTAAGTACATATATGACGCAATCTTAGAGGAGCATAGATGAAAATAATTAGCTCTACTGACAGCTACTTAACCTTACTGAGTCACGCAGTAGAGATTTCACTATAACAGGTAGACAAAGGACTGTCAAAAATATTCCCGTACTGTGTTATGATTTTTATGCTGTCTATAAATATCTTCTGCTGACTCAGCATGATGACTCGTAGGTGTCATAATTGCATTTGGTGACTCAGCATGATGAATCGTAAGTGTCATGATTGCCTTTGATGACTCAGCATGCTGACTCGTAGGTGTCATGATTACATTTGGTGACTCAATATAATGACTCGTAGGTGTCATGATTGCTTTTGGTGACTCAGCATGCTAACTCGTAGGTGTTATGATTGTATTTGGTGACTTAGCACCGTCATGATGGTCTTTAGATATTTTCTTTCTCCTTTTCCCAGAAATATTATTAAATAATACTTAATCAGGGTTACCTTCTCCGAATTCTTTCTATCGGCTTGTAACTCCGTTGATCTATCTCTGGGTTTCATTCTTTTCCTTTCATCACAGGAAGTTCCTCTAATTTTTCTCAGGTCAAAAGTCAAACTGTAGACAGCTATTTTGACTTTCCCCGAATAGGATATAAATAGGTTTTAAATTTAATTAAAGCTAACCTTGTCAGCTTTTAGGGACGGAATTAATTTTACAATATGTGTAAATTCCTTAACTACTGTTCCTAAGTTTTTCCTGATTATTTGAGGTCGTCTCATAGCTTAAATAATTCAATTTAAGTTATTATCTCAAATTGTCCAAAACCCTGGAATGACTTCAGGGCATTTCTGTCATTTCTAGCCTTATATCGGCTCCGGGATCCTATTTCAATTTTTCTGGAATTTTTCTAAAACATTTGGGCCATTTTCGATACCTTTGAACATTGGTCAACCAGAACTTTCATTATTTACAATTAGGTCCCTACTTGGCCTAGGAATCTTTTCTTTGCAATTTGGTCCCTCCTTAGGCCTAACCTTTGGAACCATCTCTTGCAAGTTTTTGGCATAACCTCCAGCCCTTAGTTGTTTCTAGTTCGTCATTCTTTAGTCTCTGAAAACTATTGTTTTACACATTTGCCCTTAGAAAATCTCTTTCCTTTCAAGGGATCTCTGGGACTTCCCTTGCATTCGACTTAGTAATCATCCTTTCCTTGTGCTATTACTTGTATCTCACCTCATCAAAAATTAATTCAATTAAAGCTCTTAAATTATGATTGATGCAAAAAAGGCAGTGAAGGCAAACTTATACCTCCTAAGAATTGTTCATCTCACTGATTTCCAATCTCAAAACATTCTCTTTTCTGAATTCTGATTTTAGTAGCATTTGATTACAGTCTTAGAAATGATTTCATCTCAGTTACCAATGTATTCACCTAATTTCTTCCCTAAATTGTGACTTAATCACTTAATAACACTATTGGACTCTTGAGTTCCTTGAGATCGACCTTTGATTGGAAGCTACTTTGCTGCATTCTTAGAGTATTAAATTTGGTTTTAAATGACATAAGATCAGTAACTTATTCGAAATAGGTATCAAGGCAGATGTTATAACCATCACATACCTTGATCTTGAAGCTTGAATCTTGTTCCTTCTTCTTGGCCTTCACCCCCATGTTTTCCTCTCTAAATTTTGGTAGAGTTTTCTCTCTATAAATGGCTGCCAAAATGCTCTTCCAAGGTGGGGTATTTATAGCCAAAACTTTGACTTGAATGGACCAAAATGCCCTTAGTGGCTAATAGAAAGGGTAAGGGCAATTTTAGAACTTTAAGTTGACTTTTACATCATCTTCTTGCATCATCCATACCTTATTTTTCTAGAAGGTGCTAGGTGTCACAAAAGTGGTGGAGGAGAAGGGAGATTAGATCCTAGCCATTGGATCAAAACTTGTTCCCTAAGTTTCCTCCTACTTTACTTGACTCACGTTTCTTTGACTTTCTTCATGGCCTTCCGAAGCTCAGAAAATTCTGTTGTCTACTCTATAAATTTCCTTTAATTCTAGAGAATACCTATGAATTTTCTTAGGCTATAACACTTCCTTTAAGCCTTGCATAAAAATCATTCATTAAAATGCCCTTTTATCGGCATAACTAGCTTTATATTTTATTAAAGTCATTCCATTGGTCTTTTGGTTGCGAGACTAATTTTATAAATTAGTACAACCTTTCAAACATTTAACCTCATTTTTGTGTACATTTTTGAGGTCTCTTGCTATTTTAAATAATTACCTCAAACACTATTCTTTTTACCGACTATAATCTTATAAATTATATTTAAGCTGTCTTAGGGGTGTTTTCATCATTTCTCTTCACAAAAGAGTCTTAGAATATTATTTTTCATTTTCTGAGATTTTCTTGGAATTTTCTGTGTACTTTTTATTTTTACCCCTGATGGTCGTAACTTTCTGAATTTACGGTTTTACCCCTGCTTGGGCTCAAACTCAAAAAACCGTCTCTTTGAGGCTTCTAACTTAACCTTTGACCTGTATCTAGCCTCTTTTCTCTTTCGAGGCCTTCGAGACTTTACTGGAGCCTCTAACTTTGATTACACTTTAGCCCCCGTAAACTTTTACTTTGCAGTTCAGTCCCTGAAACTACTTTTACTTCCTTTCTCATCTTTGGGACCTCTGCTAATAGAGGTCTGGTAGCCTATCCAATTCAGGCTATTTCTAGTACTTTTAGGTCTAAAAATTGGGATGTTACATTTAGCCTTAGGAATCCTCTTACTAAGGTTTCTAACATATCTTTGGCCCTTTATCATCTCTATTATATACTAAAGTCCTTAAGACTTCATTAAGGTATCTAACTTGTCTATCTTAAGGTTTCAGAGAGTTTTTACTCTACAATTTGGTCCCTAGGAGTCTTCTCATCCTTCTAGCGAGCTTCTACAATTCTTCCTACCAAAAGAAGTCGAATAACCTTCCATTTCAGGCTAATTTTTGTGCTTCTAATGAGCTCTTCCTCCCCTAAATTCAGATGTGAGGTTTGGCCAAGAAGGAAAATGAGAGAGCAAGAGTGATCTTTGAGTGAGTTCAAGGAGAAAGCAAGCAACTTGGATCAAGAAAGCTTGGAGTTAAGGTTAATAGTTGATATTATGTTGTTCCTTACTTGATTCTCTTGAGTTTGATGCTTGAAAAATTTCATTCTTGCCTCTTATTGTTTGAGGTTTTAATGAGCTCTTCCTCCCCTAAATTTAGATGTGAGGTTCGGCCAAGAAGGAAAATGAGAGAGCAAGAGTGATCTTTGAGTGAGTTCAAGGAGAAAGCAAGCAACTTGGATCAAGAAAGCTTGGAGTTAAGGTTAGTAGTTGATATTATGCTGTCCCTTGCTTGACTCTCTTGAGTTTGATGGTTGAAAAATTCCATTCTTGCATCTTATTGGTGCTGGCCAAATTGGTTAATGTTAGGGGAGGGAGGTTTTGAAGTTAAATATAGCTAGAACACTATGATTCAAGATGATTTCAAGTGGTTTGGTGTTATATTTGGAAGATTTCATGGTTAGGTTTTTACATATATGTTTCGGCCAAGTCAAGAACTTAACCCTAGGATGAGATTTTCAAAGTTTTGATGCTTTCATGATGTTTAAAATGGGAAATAGTGTAGGATAAACCTAAAGAACAAGTGTTGGAAGCATTAAAATCAAAGTTGTGATTTTTGAAAAAACCCATACCCCTATTCGGCCAACTTGGTTCTTGAGGAAGGAATTTTCTTTTCTTAAATCCAAGCCTATATTTAGATTTTACATGAAAAATCCTGTAGGAAGGAAACAAGAAAGAATTTTTAGGGCTTAAGGAAACAAAGCTCAAAAATTAAAGATCAAAGGTTAAAGCTTTAAAGGGCAAAGGTTTAATTGAGTTTTGTGATTGATTTTTGATATGGTATGGTTGGTAATGTTGCTGCCCCTTTTATGGTTTGTGATGTTAGGGTTTGTTAATTATGGAGGAGGAGAAGATCAAAGAAGTAAAAAGCTTTTAGATTAAGGTAGTGGGATTTAATTAGCCATTAATGTTAACTTTGTGATTGAGCTCAAGATATTATTATTTTTTCATTACATTATCCATGATTTTGTGGTATTTTCTGGCCCTTTTCAATGATAATTGTGCTTAATTTAGATTAAGAGTCCTTACTTTAAGTTAGTGTCTTTTTTGAGGATAAAATTGTCATAATTGGTTATTAATTGTATTCAATTGATTTATAGGACAATTGATACTTCAATTTGTTGCTTTTTATTGTAGGACACTAGAGATTGGGGTCAGAATTGAAGAACTCAAGGCATAAGAAGCAAGAAAGGATCCTCTGCCTCAGTTCGCCACGGCACACTTCTTCTTTCGTCGCGGCGAACATCGTCTGTCAAAGCAAAACTCTCTGCCATGTTTCGCCGCGCGAACCTATTCTTCGCCGTGGCGAACCCCTCGTATCAGCAAATTTCAAACCCGACCATTTCGGGAAATTCTGACCTACCCAATCCCAGGAACCGACCCATACACGCAATTTTCGGGTTAGAAACCCTATTTTGGGTATGGTGAGGTCAGACCCTTATTATTTAGCCACCACCTACGTTTCTATCATCATCTTCTCTCATCTCTCCCACAAAAACCCTAATCCTCCATCTCCATCTCCTTCACCTTCCATTTTTCCTGCACTTCTTCTTCATCCATTTTCATTTCCTTCATCTGCTACTGTTATGGCTAAAGATCTACCTCTAGTTGGAGTTGATTCCAAGGCTATGATGAGCTAAGCTTTTCAACTCTTGAAGATGGTGGAGTAGCATGAGTTCCCAAGCTTCAAAGGGGAGTTTTAGTTTTAATCTTTAGCTTTTAGCTAGGCATTTATGATTTCCTAGGTTTAGGAGTTGTAAAGTCTTAGTTAGATGCTTTGATTAATTCTGTAATCAGTGGTTACTAATTAGCATTTGTATTTTGGATTGATTGATGTTGAACTATGAGCTTAAATATATGTAGTTGCATATATGCTTATTGTAACTCTCATTATTCTCTCCTATCTTGCATGGTTGTGTTTGGGTACTGAGTTGACTGTGTGTTACATTAAGCCAATTGCTTCATCATTCCAAATTTACACATTAGGGAAGCTAAACAAAGTTTTCATTAATGAGTTCATTAATGAAAGCTTTGGACTCATTGAGTTAATGAGGTTCTTTTTAAGAAAACCTAATGGATTTTGAAACTCCCAGTATTTTAAGTGAACCATGATTGCCAACAAAACCATTTTCAAGAGATTTCCTATCAATCACTTCCATTACATCATTATTATCTTAAAACTCTAAAAACATAGTATCTTAGATTTGTTTTCATTGCATTCAATTTTGGCACATTTCATTAAATGTTAAAAACCCAAAAACCCCTTTTCATTACTTTGCATAGCATTTAGTCTAACTTAGGTAATTAATTAAGGCTCCCAAAAGAGAAACGACCCGAGTTTGCATTATACTGCATAGCTTGGATTTATTTTTGAGTGAGAACCCCAAAGCAAACGATAAAAGGCTCTCTTCACTTTGTATTGTTATTTATGGCATGAATGCTTGTTGTTATATGGTTGAACTATGATTTTTGTGATATGATTACTCCTTGCATTTTTTTGCCTTGGCTATTGCATGTTGAGGTTGCCTATTATAAAAAGATTAGTTCTCCTATAATAGCTAATGTTAAAGTGCTTTATAATGATGCATGTTGATGCTTTGGTTGATTGATCTTGCTACTAGGATTTTATTGAAATCTCATCCTCCACATGTAACCTAACATTTTAAGGCTGAATCACAAAAAAGGGAAGCTGTAAATTCAAAGGTAATTGTGGTGGTGATCCATGGGGAAATAATTATATTTTGGTTAGGTAAATGTATGATGATGGGATGCTGTAACCCCAAACTAGATGTCAACTTGGAGCTACGTTTTTATTAAGTTCCTGAATGAATTTCTTCACAAAATTTGGTATGCTTAAATTTCACTTCATAAGCTTTAAATCAATAGGTAGCATGTTAAAAATGAATAACTATACAATTTTTGGTGATTTTTCAAATTTAAGGTCCAGAATCTGAAAAAAAGATTTTTACCAAAATGATAGTGTTGACTTTCACAAAAATCTGGGACTTTCTCACAAGGAATTAATTTCCAAGATTATTTTTTCTTGAAATAGTATTAAAATATATTTTCATAGAATTTTGAACCACTCCAGTTTGATTTTTCTAGATTAAGTTATGATTTTTTGAAATTGAACTAGAAAAACTGGATTTTTACCAAATAAACAGTAAAAATCCGAAAAGTAGCGTCCTCAACGTCCTAAATGAGATTTTTGAGCCTAAGACCATCCAATATGGTCTAAAATGATTTTGATTGAATCCTACGTCGATCTGATAGTAAGGTGTGATAATCCTTGTCGCTAGGTAATCAAAATTTTGCTAGGGAAATGCAGCAAGTGAGGCAATACCTAGGTCATTCTCCTCAAGGAGCCTTAAGTTGTAATTCAATTCTTAACAATTCACTTTAATTATCAAATTACCAAGGTGAAAGCTTGAGTTTCAGAAAAGAGAAATTGAAACAAGAAACAAATCCAATGAAAGGTAAAATGCAAAAAAAGATTCAGATAAGAGATAGTAGTTCCCCTAGCAATTTATCTAACCTTGTTCAATCTTATAATTTGGAGTCTCTCAAAGTCAATTAAATGGATAGATTCAGCTACTCCTCAAATCTCTCTAAACACAGATCAAAAACAACTATCTTACTAGATTCATTGTCTTGCTCTGTAGAGAAGGAAAATCAATTGACAAGAACACTTGAGAGGCAAGTTGCAATTCTCTAAGGATGATCACAACTGTGAATCATCAATTCATTCAATCAAAATTCAAAATTACAGAACAATAGTCCAAGTAAAAATGAATTAGATCTACAAATCAACAGAGAATCCTCTATTCAACTGAATCAAGGGCACAACTCACATTTGAATGTTCAATCAGATCTAAATTCCAAGAAGCATAAATCTAATCACTCAACCTTCATTCTAATCACAAATGTTCAACTAAAACAAATGAATCTTAGAATAGAAAGTAGAAACTAGATCTGCAACAACTCCCTGTTTAGCCCTATGAACTCAGGTCAGCTTCATTGCTAGGAGAACTTGGAAATTCAGCTACTCATGCTCTGGATTGGAGCAGAAACAGTAAGAATCAATGAAAGATTCATAGATGATTGGTGGAAAATGATGGATTTAGACGAAAATGGAAGAGAGAATTGAGAAAAGGCGGAGAGAACAAGAAAATCGGCGTCTAGAGACAATGAAGAACTGAATCTGGCTGTCCCTGGTTGTAACGCATGACTCTATATTTAAATCTAAAATTTTCCATCATCTGCCACGGCGCCTCTATCCATCCACTGCGGTGCCTGGCCTATACGGTATCGTTTCACTTAGTGATTCTGAGCTCCATGTAAACTTTGGTCCGCCGTGGTGCCTCTGATCATTCACCACGGCACCTGTGACCGAGAGTAACTTTGGAAATCCACCGCGGCTCCTTCCCAAATCCGCCGTGGCACCTCAAACAGAATGGCGAAAAATGCTACTGAAACTCCCTAAATTTCACACCAAAACAGGGATCAAAAGTACACACATATAAAATCATACAAAAACATGCAAAAACACCTACAAAACCTCACAATTCCTTTCACCAACTCTTATGCACAATGAAAGCTAATTATACCCAAAGTATGCAAACATAAATGGCAAAACCATGAGTTTAGGGTGAGAAATAGATGCAAATAATGAGACTTATCAACTCCCCCACACTTAGCTTTTACACTCCTGGGCAAATCAGGTCTAAACATAATGTGAAAGAGAAGGATGAGAGATAAGGAATAAGCAAGCTCGAAAGTTTAGGTTACAACTGCAACCAACAATGATTCTTCAACCAACATCCATCCATGGAACATTCTAATGCAAAGTAATCAAGCAATGATATGTAATTTAATCTAAGTGAATAAGATATAGAAGACCACACAAGGGAATTAGTATATCACTCAACTCACAAGTATTAAAGGTTCTTTCACTCAATTCACTTATTCAAATGCTCTACCATATGCTTGTAATAGCTCTACCTCTCCACCACTTAAATACATAAGTACTCAAGAATCAAGAGGACTTTTATGGCTTGTAATGTAAGGTGGGGAAGAAATGCACAAGAATGCATATGAGGATAGAGATAATATGTGAATCAACATGTAGAATTCAATAGCATTAGTAATGTTCAATTTAAGGTTTGATTTCTTGATCTTGAATTCTTAAGCTGTAAAGGTGCTTTTATTCCCACTTTCTTTTCCTTTCTTGCTTTTTTTCTTTTCAACTTTTCTATTCTCTTTCTCTTTTTTTTCCTTTTACATTTCGCATGTTTCTTCTTTTCTTTTTCTTTTCAGTTTTTTTTTCACCCAAGCTCAAGTATGCATCTCTTCATATCAATCCATAATTGAATCCATCAAAATGCTAGTGAATTCTGAAAAGAATGAATGAAATGAAATATGCATCCTTGTAGGAAAGAAGTTTTATAAATGAGAGTGAAATGAATGGAAAAATTCAGCTAAAAGGCTCAAATGGGTAACAAGGGATAAATCATGTAGGGTTTAGCCATTTGGTCTAAGTAGCTACTTTGAATGAATGCCTCAATCATGTTCAAGAGTACTAATGTTGCATGTGGTCTTGATTAAGAACTAAGACAAGTTCTAGAGAGCATAAGAAATAAGTGAATGCACACAACAGAAATGAATATAAAGGCTCAAAGAATCCTTCCAACTAGGCTTTGTCTTCCATATTCATTCGCTTCAGCTAAAGAACAATCATACTTAATCTCTATGCATTAGAAAATTTCACTTCAGGATATTAATTTCCAATTCAAAGTCAATCACAAATGTAACCTTAGAATTCCTAAAGCAGGCTTAAACCTTCAAAAAGTTGCTGAAAAACTGAGGTTCTACAAAAGACACAAAACACACAAAAACACAACATTCACTCCCCCACACTTGATCCTTGCATTGCCCTCAATGCAAATGTGAACAAAAGATAAGCAAGGAAAAAATGGTAAAGGAAAGAATGGAAAGAAACAACAGAACACTTCAAAATAAACTAAAAACAACCTACACTGCTACTAGTCATGCCCTCCCCCCACACTTGTTCAAGAATGGAGTTCAAGAATGATAATAACCAAATAAACACAGACTAAAGTATGGGAGGTAAGGAAGGGAACAACCTGAGATTATGGTGGATCAAAATTCTCCTTGTAAATCTTGAGCAGGTGGCCATTGACCTTGAAAGTCTTACCGCTCATCTCATCTAGCAACTCTATCATGCCAAACTTGTGCACTTTAGTGACTAAGTATGGTCCTTCCCATCTAGTGCTCAACTTCCCAGGTTTAAATGTGAATCGTGCCTTGTACAGCAACACTTTATCTCCAACCTTGAAAGTCTTCCTTATGATTTGCTTGTCATGAATCATTTTCGTCTTCTCCTTGTAAAACTTGGAATTCTCATATGCTTCAAGTCTCAATTCTTCAAGTTCCTGCAATTGCAATAATCTTTCCATGCCAACAGAATCAAAATCAAGATTACATGCTTTTATAGCCTAAAGAGACTTATGTTCAATCTCAACCGATAGGTGACACATCTTACCATAAACCAACCTATAAGGAGACATGACTATGGGGGTTTTAAATGCAATTCTATATGCCCACAAAGCATCATCTAATCTGGTACTCCAATCCTTCCTAGATGGTTTAACTATTCTTTCCAACACCTTCTTGATTTCTCTATTTGCATTTTCAGCTTGCCCATTACTTTGGGGATGATAAGGTGTGTATGTCTTATGTGTCACACCATACTTAGTGAATAACCCTTGTAGCAATTTATTACAAAAATGGGTGCCATTATCACTAACTACTGCTCTAGGAATGCCAAATCTAGAAAAGATGTTATTTTTTAGAAATTTTGAAACAGTGGCAGCATCATTCTTTTTGGTTGCTATGGCCTCTACCCATCGTGAAAGGTAATCAACTACAAGAAGGATGTACATAAAACCCATAAAAGGAAGAAAAGGGCCCATAAAATCAATACCCCATACTTTAAACACCTCACAGAAAAGCATTGGGTGTTGGGGTAATTCATGTTTCTTAGTTAGGCTACCAAATCTTTAGCAAATATCACAATTCTTGCAATACTCATAAGAGTCTTTAAAGAGTGATGGCCAATACAAACCAGCTTCCAATATCTTTCATGCAGTCTTGTTAGCACTAAAATGACCTCCACAAGTTTGAGAGTGGCAAGCATGCAGGATGTCTTGAAATTCTTCATTTGGCACACATCTTCGAATGATTTGGTCGCTGCATACCTTCCAAAGGATTGGAGGGTCCCAAATATAGTGTTTAGACTCACTCTTAATCTTCTGCATCTGAAAATGAGACAACGAAGAAGGAATTAGATCAGCAACTAAAAAGTTGACAATGTGACAATACCAAGGTTCCATGAGAGACAATGCAGAAACAGAACAATCCTTAAACTCATCACAAACAAAATCTGAATCAATTACTCCCCTTGTAGTTTCTGGTAAGCGACTTAGATGGTCAGCCACCACATTTTCTGCTCCAGGCTTGTCTTTGATATCAATATCAAATTCTTGGATCAACAACATCCACCTTAAGAGCCTCGGTTTGGATTGTGGCTTGCTGAAAAGATACTTAACAGCAGAATGATCAGTGAAAATAGTAACTTTAGAGTTAATTAGGTAAGGTATAAACTTGTCTAATGCAGAAACAATAGAAAAGAGCTCCTTTTCAGTAGTTGTATAATTAGTTTGAGCCTTATATAGTGTCTTTGAAGCATAAGCAATAACTTTGGAAGCCTTACCATCTTTTTGTCCCAAAATTGCACCCACTGCATTGTTAGAGGCATCACAACACAATTCAAATGGTAAATTCCAATTAGGGCAAGTCAAAATAGGTGGAGAAGTTAATCTGGATTTAATCTCATCAAAAGACATTTTACACTCATCAGTGAAATCAAAGGAAGCATCTTTTTACAGTAATTTGGACATTGGAAAAGTCACTTTACTAAAATCTTTTATGAACCTTCTATAAAATCCAGCATGACCTAGGAAAGATCTAAGCTCCTTAAGATTTGTTGGATAGGGTAAAGATGAAATTACTTCAACTTTTGCCTTGTCTACCTCTATTCCCTTTTCAGAAATTAGGTGACCTAGAACTATTCCTTGCTAGACCATAAAGTGACATTTTTCAAAATTCAAGATAAGGTCCTTTTCAACACATTTAGATAGAGCTTTTTCCAAGTTCACTAAGCATTCATCAAAATTATTTCCATAGATGGTAAAGTCATCCATAAACACCTCAATCCCGTTCTCTAGCAAATCACTAAAGATGGATAGCATACACCTTTGGAATGTGCCCGGTGCATTGCAAAGTCTAAATGGCATTCTTCTATATGCAAATGTGCCAAAGGGACAAGTGAATGTAGTCTTCTCTTGATCTTAAGGTGCAATGGGAACCTGAAAATAGCCACTGAAACCATCAAGGAAACAATAGTGAGATTTACAAGCTAATCTCTCAAGCATTTGATCTATAAAGGGTAGGGGAAAATGATCTTTTCTTGTAGAATCATTAAGCTTCCTATAATCAATGCAAACACGCCAAGAATTCTGTATTCTAGTGGGGATTAATTCATTTTTCTCATTCCTAACCACAGTGATCCCACTTTCCTTAGGAACAACCTGAACTGGACTTACCCATTCACCATCTGAAATAGGGTATATAATACCAGCACTAAGCAGCTTTGTTACTTCCTTTTTAACAACATCAAGTATGAGTGGGTTAAGTCTTCTTTGAGGTTGCCTTATGGGCTTTGCATTTTCATTTAACAAAATTCTATGAGTGCAAGTTGAAGCATTAATACCAGGAATATCTGCTAAAGACCACCCAATTGCACTTTTATACCTCTTCAAAATAGCAAGTAACTGAGACTCTTCAAGATCAGTCTTTCATTTTCAGCTAAAAATGCATATTTCAGTGTTGATGGCAGGGGTTTAAGCTCTAATTCAGGAGGTTGAACTACTGAGGGTATTAGTTTCTTGAGCTCTAAGGTAGTGCAATTATTTTCAGATTGCTTCAAAGCTTCAACACCAAAAATTGCAGTTGTACATTCATCCTCATGTGAGCAACTCTCCTTAATGGGTCCCTGCAATAATGCATTTAAAACATCTGTAAATCCACGTGAAAACTCAAAATTAGATGCAGCATAATCTTGAGGAATTCCAATTTCACAAGTAAAAATAGATTGCAAAAGAGCACTCCCTACGCTGCATATTTCGTCAAATTTGGTTGGTGTCATGCTTAATTTCCTAGGTTTGGGAGTAGCTGCACTTTGCATGATTTCCAAGAAGTATTCTAGTTCTGCATAGTTAAAGAAATTAAGATCAAGTGACTTGTAAACAGGACTGGAATACAAAATATGATAAGAATTTAAAGACAAATCCTGTTGTTCAGAAAGTTCAGCTTCATGCTCCTTGAATGGGAATTCGTTCATGAGAGTTAGGCTAGCCTTGCAATCATGATTCTTGTGCCCTTCACCTTCCCCTTCTTGTATAGGAATTGATTCACTTTCTTGTGCTGTTGAGAAATCTACAAGTAATCTTCTTGCAAGTTGTTCATCACTTGACAGTGTGGAATTAACATCAAGTGAAGACTTAATGGATGGAACTGAAGACAATTCACTCCAAGTGGAAAGCCAGCCATCAATTTTAGAATCAATACTAGGCACATCATCGAGGTGTGAAGAAAAGGAAAATGAAGGAAAATATATGGAAGAGAGAGAAATGAAAGAATCTTCAGTATCATCATTGCTATCATGCTCAAAAATAGATTCACACTCATTTTCAAGTGACAAATCAATCATATTAAGCCCCAACAGAGAATAATCCTCATGTGGATGTTTCATCATCTCATACATGTTAAATTGAATTTCTTGACCACCAAATTCCATTTTTATAATCCCATCTTTCATGCAAATCATGGTATTGGCGATTCTTAGAAATGGTCTACCCAAAATTAATGTGCTTTCACTTATGGCCTCATTAGTCATATCTAGCACATAAAAATCAGCAGGAAATACAAGGTCTTTTACTTGGACCAAAATGTCTTCTAAGATTCCCTTGGGATTCTTAATAGACTTATCAGCTAGTTGCACTAAGACACTTGTAGGTTTCATGATTTCAACTCCCAAAGCATAGTAAACAGAACTTGGCATCACATTAATAGCAACACCTAAATCTAGCAAAGCTTTAGAGATATGAAACTTACCAATTTGACAAGGAATGGAGAAAGCTCCTGGATCTTGGCATTTCACAGGTAATTGAGCTTTAAAAAGAGTTGAAACATTAGGGCCAACTTGCACCAATTCATTAGTTTTAAACTTTCTTTTGTTGGTGCAAATGTATTTCAAGAATTTTGCATATTCAGGCACTTTCTTCAACAAATCAAGCAAAGGAATATTAATTTCTATTTTACTAAAGAAATCTAAGACTTCTTTATTCTATTTTTCTTTTGCAACCTTCTACCCAAACATAAAAGCTTTAGGGAAAGGTAGATCTTTCAAGCTTACCTCTTTACCTTTACTTCCCAGTTTGTTGTTCATGAGAGAATCTTCAACTTTATCTTGCTCCATCTTTTCTTTATCCTGGTTAGGCTCTGAAATTCTTGAAGAAGATTGTTCCAAGTTCTCTCCTAATGGTGCTTCATAGACTCCTTTATCAACCTGAGTTAAAGGGCCTGCTTGAGTTGTGCAACTTTCAGTAGTTACACTTCTAAATCTAGCTTCTTTCCTTCCATGCAAAAGTTGCTTCTCTCTTAAGCTTTCAGATTCCACACTTGGTGGTTTCTTTTTCTAGACAGAGTTCCCTTTAGTGCAATGATCTTCCTCCAAGTCAAATTCTTCATCATTCTTATTGAATGTCACTTTCCTTCCACTTCTCAAATTTATGGCATTCAATGACTTGGGATTAATCACAGTATTGGAAGGTAAAGCTCCACTTGTTTTTGCTTGAAAATTGCTGAAATTATCTGAAATTTGGGTAACAAAGTTAGCCAAGTTTGAAGTCTTAGTCTCCCATTATTCAACCCTATTCTCTATAGCAGCCATTCTTGCATCAGATGCAGTGGTATGCTTATCAATTCTGTCCATTTGAGATGCCATAGCACTAAGGTTAGCATTCATACTGTTCATGCTTTTCAACAAGAGGGTCATGTCATCATTCCTTGAATTACTGATTTCTTGAGTAGTTTGCGAAGGAACCATAGCTTGTTCTGAATGTTGACGTTGCTAAAACTTATTCTACATGAACCTTTCCTTATTGTTCTCTCCTTCTCCCCATCTAAGATTGGGATGATCTTTCCATCCTTCATTATAAGTGTTGGAAAAAGGGTTTCGTTGCTAATATTGACTGGATCTTTGTTGATGCATGGCTGCCACTTCTTCAAACTGAGAAGGGCAAGATTCAGTCCAATGCATCATGGAACCACAGGAGTCACAAGAGGGAGCTACCAAGGCTTGTGATGTTCCCATAGCACCACATTGTTTACTTGACAAGAGTTGCTCCATCTTAGTCATTCTCTTGTCCATCTTCTCTGACAAGGCAGCAATTTGAGAGTCAAAGTTAGTAGGATTTGACCTCAAAATTTCATTAACAGATTGGTTATCCCTTGTACTGAATTGTTGATTGTTGTTAGCCATCTTCTCCAATAATTCCCAAGCATTGTGAGGAGTCAAATCAAACAGTGAACCATGGGCTGCAACATCTATTGTGTTCTTGTGATGAGATAACAAGCCCTCATAGAAATACTGGACTAAGTTAGACTTGCTGATTTGATGATTTGGACATTTAGAAAGCATGGCTAGAAATCTTGTCCAATACTCATCCAAGGTCTCTCTACTATCTTGTTGAACTCCCTAGATAGCCTTCCTTAATTTAGAAGTCCTTGATGCAGGAAAGTACTTCTCTAAAAAGGCCTTCTTAAGTTGTTCCCATGTAAGTGTTGTGAAGTGTTGAGGTAGACTTTGCAACCATTCCTTAACATTTCCTTCTAATGTGAAGTGAAAAGCTCTCCTTAGCACATCTTCCAATTGAGCACCATGGGGCTTCATAGAGGAACAAACAGCATGCATATTTTGAAGATGTCTATATGGATCATCCCCTACAAGACCAAGAAATCTTGGTAAGGTATTGATCAAGGTACCTTTAAGTTCAAAATCAGCTTCAAAGTTATAAAAACCACATGGATCACAGTTCACACTTGAGTTATTAATTTCTCTAATGCTCCTATTTTCCTCATCTCTATTCAATTGAAGATTAGCATTATGAAGAACATTTTCAGCTTGTCTTTCATTTTGAGGTCTATTTGCAGCATCACCTCTCTCAGTTTGAGTATTGTTATTATTTTGATCCATCACAAAATGATTGTCTATAAACCCTCCTAAAGTAGATTCAGATTCTAAGGAAGAGCAAGTTTCAACTTGAGGACAAGGGTCACTCAATATAGGTTGCTTACTAGATTCAGTTATTTGTTTGGTTTTCTTGATTTGCCTTAGAGTTCTATTGATTTCCCAATCAAAAGGTAAAAGGGTCTTATCCTGGGACATGCAACTAAGGAACAAGAGGATAGACTAATGAAATAAATGTGAAAAAGCAATTAGACAAAAGAAAAATATCAGAGAGAAGACAAAAGGTTAAGAGGGGATCCTGTGAAATCCGCCGCGGCACTTTCTCGAATCCGCCGCGGCCTCTATTACAGAGACGACTCCTGAGCCAAAATTGGGTAGGTGCTGCGGCGCCTGATGAAATCCGTCGCAGCTCTTGTTACAAAATCGTTGCTGTCAAGGGCGCTGTGGCGTCTAGTGAGATCCGCAGCGGCGCCTGCTCCTGATAAACTAGATGAATGAATTTCCAGCAGCTTCTGACACTGCTCACACCTTCACTCCTACAAATTGAACTTTTAACACAATGGTATTAATTTTCCTATAAGAAGAAGATCTCAAAAGCATAAAAACAATCAACCATCATCAGATTTAGTGGAAGAACAATTAAAAGGAAAAAAGGTTGCTACAACAAGGATTTAAACAATTCACAGCTGATCAAATTGTGTTAACTCCTTCACAACCTATGGAATGAATTTAGAACAAAACAATAAGGAAACAACTCAACAACAAAGCACAAGTTGTTTTTTTTTCTTTTCTTCTTGGCAAACCAGTGAATTGCTGAGAACCTTAACAAGTAAGGCTCCCCGGCAATGGCGCCATTTGATAATCCCTATCGCTAGGTAATCAAAATTTTGCTAGGGAAATGCAGCAAGTAAGGCAATACCTAGGTCATTCTTCTCAAAGAGCCTTAAGTTGTAATTCAATTCTTAAAAATTCACTTTAATTATCAAATTACCAAGGTGAAAGCTTGAGTTTCAGAAAAGAGAAATTGAAACAAGAAACAAATCCAATGAAAAGTAAAATGCAAAAAAAGATTCAGATAAGAGATAGTAGTTCCCCTAGCAATTTATCTAACCTTCCTTGTTCAATCTTATAATTTGGAGTCTCTCAAAGTCAATTAAATGGATAGCTTCAGCTACTCCTCAAATCTCTCTAAACACAGATCAAAAACAACTATCTTATTAGATTCATTATCTTGCTCTGTAGAGAAGGAAAATCAATTGACAAGAACACTTGAGAGGCAAGTTGCAATTCTCTAAGGATGATCACAACTCTGAATCATCAATTCATTCAATTAAAATTCAGAATTACAGAACAACAGTCCAAGTAAAAACGAATTAGATCTACAAATCAACAGAGAATCCTCTATTCAACTGAATCAAGGACACAACTCACATCTGAATGTTCAATCAGATCTAAATTCCAAGAAACATAAATCTAATCACTCAACCTTCATTCTAATCACAATATTCAACTAAAACAAATGAATCTTAGAATAGAAAGTAGAAACTAGATCTGCAACAACTCCCTGTTCAACCCTATGAACTTAGGTCAGCTTCATTGGTAGGAGAACTTGAAAATTCAGCTACTCATACTCTGGATTGGAGCAGAAACAGCAAGAATCAATGAAAGATTCATAGATGATCAGTGGAAAATGATGGATTTGGACGAAAATGGAAGAGAGAATTGAGAGAATGCGGAGAGAACAAGAAAATCGGCGTCTGGAGAGAATGAAGAACTGAATCTAGCCGTCCCCGGTTGTAGAGCGCGACTCTATATTTAAATCTAAAATTTTTCGACATCTGTCATGGCGCCTGGCCTATACGGTGTCGTTTCACTTAGTGATTCTGAGCTCCATGTAAACTTTGGTCCGCCATGGTGCCTCTGATCATTCGCCGCGGCGCCTGTGACCGAGAGTAACTTTGGAAATCCGCCGCGGCTCCTTCCCAAATCCTCCATGGCGCCTCAGACAGAATGGCAAAAAATGCTTGTGAAACTCCCTGAAATTCACACCAAAACAGGGATCAAAAGTACACACATATAAAATCATACAAAAACATGCAAAAACACCTACAAAACCTCACAATTCCTTTCACCAACTCTTATGCACAATGAAAGCTAATTATACCCAAAGTATGCAAATATAAATGGCAAAACCATGAGTTTAGGGTGAGAAATATATGCAAATAATGAGACTTATCAAGGTGTAACATCAAGAACCCTTGAAGAACCCTTAGAGACAAAAATGGGAGTGTTCTAGACAGAGTATTACAATTGGCTCGTTGTATCCTTCCCTAGAATCAAAACATGAAGTTTAAAGCCTAATTCTGCATTTTAGCATTTTCGTCACAACTAATATATCACTTCGTCGTGACTAACAGTGTAAAACGAACAGCTTTATTTTGTTGGTCCTTTTCTGGAATTTCTGTATTTTGCTGGTCCTTAACTGTAATTTCTTGAACTCAAGTCCTTGGGAGATATTTTCAACTTGACTTTTGACCTAAAAATCAGATTAAGCACTTGTAATATCCAATTCAATTTCATAAATGATGATTAATTAAAATAATGGGAAAATGACAGTTTTGCCCTTATAAAGTGTATAACAAGAAATCAAACTCACAATTCCAAATTACCACAATTCATATCAAGACATGCATTTAAAACCAATTAATCCCTCTAAAAACATGTAATTAGACATGAATTAATACAGTAAAACTTGGTCAGATCAATTATGCTAAACATGCAATGCAAGAATGCTATATGTCACTAACTAAATGTCATGCATACTAACATGCTCTTATGCCATGAAAAGGGAGTAATCAAACATATCATCAAACCACTCAACATTACATAAAGCCAAGACACATTATGTATGGAGTTAACATATCATTATCTATCTAGCTCTACCCCATAATGGCATAGAAAAATCAAACAACACATAGCAAAGCATGTTAGCATTCAAATTGCAAGTTCATTGCTACCTTTTTAATGTTCAAATCTTTCGGCTTCCTGTCACACCTATCTTTATTAAAATGTGATACCACAATTAGGACCATTTAGACCCACTATTTAAGACTTAAAGGTAAGAAAATTCTATATTTTAAAACTTGGTCTTGAGTTACTATTCATAAAACCTCAAAAATTTTACAAACTTTGAAAATTCATAACTAAATGTAGAAAAATTGAAATGAGGTGGTTCCAAGTTCTATTTGAAGCTTATAATATGTTATTTAAAGGAAAAAGGTTCTTTGGTATCATGCTCTTATGAAACAGAGTCAAGAAACACACAAAGTTGCACTTTTCATTTGGTCATTTTTCAATTTTGCAGGATTTTAGCCCAATTTTAGGAGGGCATAACTCTTAGCACAAAACTCCAAATTTAATGATTTACCACTTGATTTAAAGCTTAAAATAAGATCTATAAGCCTGCAAAATTTTAGGTCCAAAATCTTTTTTTCTTATTATTTTATGTGTCTCAAAATTCATCTAGATTAAGGCAAGTTTGTCCCCATTGACCATGAATTCTTGAATTTCTTTTCCTCTTTTTCATGCCACACAAAACCAATCATAACATGCCAATATATACATGAACAAAAGCACTACATTACAAGCATATAGTATTGATTTTTCAATCTCCAAAATCAATTACAAAGTTCACAATTACACAATATAACAATACATAACCAAAAAGACTATTAAACTTCATTGTCCCAAAGCTAACTCCTTGCCCTCGTCCTTGCTTGATTTCAGTCGTAATGAACCATAATTGTTATGTTAATCAAGCTTTACATAATATGACATGTTATAATACTTAATGACATTCTCCACTCATGTATGATTATGTCATACATTATGCCATAAGAGAAAACTAGCACATATTCACATTAACATATCATTATGCATTTGTCCAAAGCATATCAAACATAATAAAAATATCTATCACCATAGCATAATTCAATCACGATATGACAAAATAAAGCAAGCAACATATACACATTAAGTAAGCAAGAAAAATAATCAAATTATAGATTCACTGCTACCTCTTATCCTTGATTCAATTTGACCTCTTAAAGGTTTGGTGTTCTCCTTTCTTCTTCTCCACAACATCTATCAATTCAAGCATAAATATAAGCTACATTATCAACCATTCAAGCTTGATTACAAGTATTTAACCTTAAACCTAATTAGATCCTCTTTTTCCCTTGATTTTTGACATTATTATTCTTTCTTTGATTCCATAAATCCCTTGGACTATTCCTACATAATTTTTCATGTAGAATTCAAATATGAATTCAGATTTAAACAAAATCACATTCCTTCCCCTTCAACTAATGTTGGCCGAATAGGCTCCTTATTAGATTCAAAAATTCTAATTTTAATTCCAATACTTCCAAACACTTTTTCTTGGTGTTTACCTACAAAAAAAAACACCTTTTGAACTCATTGGAATTATCAAAACACATCAAAACAAACTCCTACCCCAATAACTTGGTTTGGCTGAATGATATGCTTTAAAACCCTAACTTGGTTTTCTTCCAAAAATCAATCCAAACGCCATTTAAACATGATAATTTCACTTCATTTTCAAGGTTTCTATCCTTCCCTAATCCATATTCAATCTAACCAAAATGTGACAGCACAACCACCTTAGATTATAACTTGAATTCCTAACCATAACAAGTTTTAAACTTAACCAAGTCAAGCTCAAACTTACCTTGATTAATCCTTGATCAAAGCTTGATGCTTCCTCCTCCAAATACACTATCTAAGGCTCTCTTTTAAGCTCAAGTTTTCAGTTGGGCAGCACCTCCCCAAGCTTCTCCAATTTCAACCAGATTTAGGGTATTTTAAGGGGTATTTATAGAGCAAAAAACTGACCTCCTTTCCTTCACTTGTGGTGCCAAAATCTACCACTTAAGAGACCATGTGGCCTTCATCAAATGCCTCCAATTTTTAGATTTTGTGAAGTGTCTTTCTTTTTAAATTTTCTATTAATTTTTGGATTTCATCTAGGCTTAAGCCTCTTCAATTGTTGGCCCATATTTTGCACAAAAATTTTGGGCCTCTTGGGCCAAAATGAAGTCCAAATCTGATTTAAAAAGAGAGAAGAAGCGGGGCCCAATCACAAATATCAATTTCTAACCAAAACTCACTATTTTGGTTACTATTTTCAAAAACAGTTATGGGCATCTAAAAATTAATTTCTCTCTATCAAAAACTCCTTTTTAATATAGAAAAACCCCCTGAAAAATTTTAGAATTTATCTTAGCTTCTAACTATTTATTTTGAATTTTCTCCGAAATAGGGTTTTACCTATAAGATTTCAGTAATAAATATTCTAAAATTAATTTCTGCACCTCCAAGGCCTGGAATCAATTTTATATATTTAAATAAATCCTTAGATAATTTTTTATTTTTTTAGGAATTATTGAGGCCTCTACATATTTAAGTTAATTATTTTTGCCCCATTTTCACTATTTTTCTGAAAAACCCTCTGTTTTCAAGAATTTCGTAATAAACTGTTTTTGTGCTAATTTCACCTCCAGAGTCTCAAATAGGATTCTAAAATCTCTAATTCACCAAATTTCTATTTTTTGGAAATTTTCTAGAATTTTTCTTAATTTTTTTATTTTGCCCTTTTTAGACTGATAATTTTGAAAATATCAGTCCAGACCCTATCTAAGTTTTATATCAATTTTTTTTTCTCCTTCTACCTCCGTTCTATATTGGCTCTTGACTTAATCTTTAATTTTCAATATCAGGGTCAAATTTTTAGGATGTGACACCTCCTCTTTTTCTTTTTGCTTCTCTTTGTTTCTTTGATCAACACATACCAATTCATGCATAAATACATGCCACATTATCAACAATGTCACATAAAATACCATTAGTTATCAAAACAATTCCATAACTCCCCCCTTTCTTTAACTTTTGACTTCAATCTTCCACTTTTGTTTTGACAAGACTTTAGGGCTATTCCTACACAATTCGTTATGTAGAATTTAAATATCAACCTGGTTTTATCAAAATCAAACTCCTCCCTATTGTTCTATCCTTGGCCGAATAGTATATGTATTTTTATTTTTATTTTTGATTCCAATCCTTTCAAACACTTCCTCTTGGTTTTTTCCCGCACAAAATCACATTTTGAACTCACTGGAATTATCAAATTAATCTAAAATAACTCATAACCCCTTGAACCTAGCTTGGTCGAATTGCTTCAATAGTTAGGGAATTTGGAGTTTCTTCCAAAATCAATCAAAATATCAACCAAACAAGTTAATCCAAGCTCTTAATCATGATTCCTATCCTCCCCTAATCATTCCTCATAAGCTCAAAAATTTGGGCAGCATGAGGTCTTAAAATTTTACCACCAAACTCCACATGAAACTAGCTAGAAACATAGTAAAATGGAAGCTCTTACATACCTTGATTTTCCTTGATCTTTGCTTGATAATTCCTTGGTGATTTTATTATGTTCCTTTCTCTTGGATATCAGTTTTTCTACAACAAGACCTTTCCCTTTTAGGGTGCCAAAATTAAAGGCTTAGAGGGGTATTTATAGGCAAACATTTCGACCACTTTGCCCTCCAAGTGTCTGACAAAAATTGCCAACTACAAGTCCATGTGTCCACCTTCATATGCTGCAAATTTTAGGCAAGTCAAGTGTCCCCAGCAATCATGTGCTTAGGCTAACCATAAGATCAATTTTTCATTATTTTATTCCTTAATCATATGGGCCACTTGGGCCACAAAATTTTTAGACTTTCCTAGCCCAATTTTATGCCTAATGGGTTGGAGAAAGAAGGAAGAAATGTTACTTGTCAATTCCCGGCATTTTTCAATCCAATTTTATCATATTGGCTAAAATTTCCGTTTAATTTCTAAAAGTAGTTTTAGAACTCCAAAAATTCATTTATACCCATCAAAAATCTTCTTTTAATGTAGGAAGATCCCTAAATTTTTCTAGAATTTATCTTTGCCTTTAACTAGTTTTATTGAATTTTCACCGAAATGAGGTTTTACTAATAAGATTTCTGTAATGACTACTCTAAAATTAATCCTTTCACTTCTAGAAGCTAGAATGAATTTTATAATCTCAAATAAACCTTCAAATAACTTTGGTTTATTTTTTAGGAATTATTGAGACCTCTATGTATTTAAAATAATTATTTCCGACCGATTTTTTACCATTTGACCAGAAAAACCTCTATTTATAGAAAATTTTGTAATAAATCATTTTATGCTAATTTCACTTCCAAGACCTCAAATATAGTTCTAAATTCTCTATTTTTTTTTAATTTTCTAAAAATTTTCTCGAATATTGACCCAATTTTTTTCATTTTGCCTTTCTTAGACTGATAACTTCTAAAATACCAATCCTATGCTAGATTTAAGGTTTTGATGATAACAAAATGAGTAATTTAGTTTCTCTGCATAATTGTTATATTAATTGATCAAGTATTCGATTATTCGTTGATTGAATATGTGTCAAATAATTGACTGAATGTTTAAAGTTCAAATACTGTTAAGTTTTATCGATCACATGTTAGATAATCACTATGCTAGATAACTTGCTAGATAAGTGGATTGATTGATCACCTATTCGACCATTTGTAAAACTATTTTAACATAAGTACTTTCAGGAAATTATCAATCACCTAATCGATAATTCAAATGATTGATAAGCTATCAGGTAAAGAGGATAATCTTCCTTACTATTAACAAAGGGTTAATCGATCACCTTATCGATTAAAGGGTTTTTGATCACATGACAGATAACTGGTAAGTCCCTTCAAGTCACATACTATTTGGAATGCTTTATAGTTTATCAATCACCTCGTCAATCAACCACTTATTGATAACTTTTCCTGCTTTACAAAACTTCTTTGATTGATTGATCAGTTATTCGAATATGTCCCTTTCTGTTTTACTCAGTTCAAATGTCTTTTGGTCAATAATCGATCACTTGATCAATAATTAAATTATCAATCACTTAATCAATTAATATCATGGTTTTCTATCTATATCAGTCTAAGTCCTTTAGAACAGCTTTTGTGATAACTTGTTTAATCAAAGTTTTATCGATAATTTTTCAGATTAACAAGTTCAAAGTGTTTTTACATAGTTACTTATTTTATCGATAATCTGTTTGATTAAGTGCTTATCGAACAACTGTTCGATAAATTACAAATAATTTTCTTTAAACTGTACTCCACCACAAACTTTCAAAAAATATATTTTCATAATCTTTAAGCTTTTCTTATCCTTCTTTGATTATCCTATATTTTCATAAAAACTAAGAAAGCATATGTCTTAAGATTATAAGATTTTTAACTGGTTATCATGTATATCTTCCTATTGACTATACTTCATCATTTATCGATCACTTGTTCCATAAATAGTTAATCCATAATGACTTTGATAAATGTTCTCTTCTTCTAAGTTTGATTCCATTGCTATTAATCGATAACCTTATAGATCAAGGGATTATTGATCAAGACTTCAATCAAGTTGATTCTTTTTACTTTATGATTATCTGATCTATGATTCTATGGTTTTCATTTCCTGTATTAAATCTAAGAATCATCATTTCTTCTGTTATTCATTCATATTTACTTGAGAAGAAAACTTATATTTTTGCTAAGACATTTCCACAGGTTACGATGCTCAACAGATACATTTTATAGGCTCAAGCTATCTATGTCAGAAGCATTTATTACAAACAACTATTGTAACTGTCGAACACACGCAAGCGATATCCCAACGGCTATAAGTTCTTGTGTCTAACGGAAGACTGAAAGTCTCTAACTATAAATGACGCGAAGAACATTGAATGAAGTATTGAATAAACTGAGCTCCCATTTGTGAAAATTAATCCTAGCATTCATTACTTTGTTCTTACGTTGTGAGCTTTAATGATTAATATATATACTCTATGAGACAGTTTGTAATTTCTTTTACTTGAATCTGTGAGTGACTCAAAAGTGTGAACTCTTAAGGGGATTGTAACGTTATGGGTAGTAAGGGGGAGTGATTGAGAGTGATTTAATTGCTATACTGAGGCACCAAGAGCTCGTTAAATCTTAGCATTTAGCAGAAAACTCAAAGGTGCTATGAGGATTGGACGTAGGTCAAGTGGTTGAGACTAAACTAGTATAATCTCCTCTATCATTGCTCATCTGTTCATCCTCAGTGAAATCCTTCCAAATTTGTCTTCATTACTTTATTTAGTTATTTATTTTATAAATTCAATTTTTATATCACCTAATTCACCCCCTTAAGTGAAACTGCCACTAACAAAAGGAAAATAAATAAACATAGAATTTTCTATAGTTTCAGAATTTTTCGGTTACACTAAGTAGTAGTAAGCAAAGTTAATTATTTAAAATATTTAGAGGCCTCAATAATTTTGGAAAAAATATGAAAAATTTTCTTAGAGGATTATCATAATTTATAAAATTATTCCTGACTTCAAATAATAAGGAGGTTAGCTTTAATAATTTTTAAAGCAGAATTATCACTAGTGGAATACTAATTTCGCTGGAAATAGAATTTAGAGAATTCCAGAGTGAATTAAATTCTAAGAAAAATCATGCAACTTCCCTACACTAAGAAGAGGTTAGTGGTACATTAAGATGAATTTTCTGAGACAATGGATTAGACAGGATTTAGGAAAAATTCATCCAACAGTACACCAGTACTTAGTGTAATGTTAAGATACTTGGGGAAGTGTATTTTTTCTACAAATTTTTCCAGCCCCAATGTCATATGTGTCACCCCTAAAATGGCCCATTTAGAGGGAGAATTTTAAATAGAAAATGAAAATAAAATGGGTTTTCTAGAAGGTGGTTAAGAGGAATTAATCATGGTAATTAAGAGAGTTAACCAAGATTAAGCTAATTAATTTTGGTATGACTTAAGCATGTGACATCATCACCATGACATCATGTGAACAAGTGGCAAGATCATGTTCTTGAAGCATAGGATTTGTCCACCTATTTTCATTTTGTTTTCCATTATTTTTGGAAGAATTTTGGAGGCCTAGGATTTATCCACCTAACCCTTGTAATTTTGTTGAAATTCAAGGGTAAAGAGTTAAACAAAATGCTATAAATACCTCCTCCCACAAGCATGAATTTCAGCCAAGAGGGAACCATAAGGGAGACCTTGTTGCTATTGAATTTAAGAGAGAGAAAAGCAAACCCTAGAGAGAGAAAAGTCACTCAAGCTTGAGGAATCATCAAGGTAAGCTTCTATCCCTCTTGTGATTTTATGTGGGCCTGTTGTTATAGTGTTTTTATGTTGATTAGATGGCCATTGTCTTAAGGGAAAATGCTGCCAAATTTTCAAAAAAAAAAAGAGGAAAAATAGCCAAGAGATTGAAATATGGGTAAACACTTAAAAAGGGTGGGAATTGATTGGTTATGCTTGAGTTTTGGAAAGAAAATCCGACCCCTAAATTCATGTAATATTTTGGCCAAGAAGAGAAATAAGGGTTAGAGTTGGATTCAACTCAATTTAATACTTCCAATGTGTTTAAATGATAAAATAGTGTAGAGAAACATCAAGAAAGGAAGCTTGAAAGCATTAAAGTTGAAAGTGAAAATTTTGGAATTTATTCCCCTATATTCGGCCAAGCTTGTTTTAATAGGAAGGAATTAGATTTTTATAAATTTAAGTTGATATTTGAATTCTACATGAAAAATTATGTAGGAATGGCCTAAGAAAATTAAGGAGTCAAAGTTAGAAATAATAACCCAAAAATCAAGTAAAAAGGGTTAGGGTTATTATGATAAATAGAATAATAATATGTCATGCCCTATTGTGCTAGCAATAGGTTTTGCATCAAAGGAGAAGGAGTTTTGCTAAGGGGAGGAGATTGAAATCAAATGAAAAGCTTAAAGGGGGTAGCTAGCATTTACTATTTAAATGTTACCTCACATTGTATTTATTGCTATATGTTATGCTATTTTGTTATGCCATGATGTAGATGAGATTATGATATTATGTAATGCATAACTCCATGCATGTAATGCCTTGGCTTATGTAATGTTGAGTGCTATGAATGAGAAGCATGTTATTTCCTTTCCATGACATGTGAATGAAGTTGAAAGCATGTGATAGCTAGTGCATGTGGCATGTAATACTGCTAGTTGGAGTACTACACTTGTGTCTTTGATGCCATTTATCCCTAAAGCTAAATAAGCTAACCAAGGCATGACATTTATAGCAGCTCCTAAATCTAACAACGCTCCCTTAATGGAAACCTTTCCTATGGTACAGGGGATGGTGTAAGATCTAGGATCTTGGCACTTAACTGGTAGTTTAGCCTTGAATAAGGATGACACATTGGCACTCACCTGAATTCTCTCAGGAAGCCTAAACCTTTGCTTATCATTACACAGTTCCTTTAGTAATTTAAAGTACTTTGGGTTTCCTCTCAAGAATTGAATTATGGGCACACTAATTTCTAGTTTGTTAAATAGTGTGCAAGCATTAGTGGCAAACTCAACATCAAACTTTTTCTTACCAGAGAAATAGGCTTTAAGAAAAGGAAGATCTTTAGTACTTACCTCCTTACCTGAAGGCTTAAAGGCCCCATGCATGCTAGTCTTTTCCTTGTCCTCCTTTTATTTGCCTTCGTAAGCTGAGCTCTATATAGTGTTTTCATCTTCCGGCATGGCTTATTGGGGTGCTTGGTCTTGTACTTGAGTTAACTCCTCTTATGGATCAATTTGTGCTCTTGCCCTCTTCATGAGCTCCTCTTCTTTTGAACTTTCTAACTTACCAAGCCTCATTAGGGAAAGTGGAGGGCTTCCTACATTGTGATCACTTTCAGCCCTATCGATTCTTTCACCTTCAAAATGAACCTTTCTACCGCTTCTTAGGGTTATGGCATTGAGGCCTTTTGGGTTGATCACTGTATTGGAGGGAATGCTTCCCCTAATCTTGGTTTGTAGGTCATTGACTATGTTAGATAGTTGGGTTAGATGACTAGTGATATTGGTGTTCTTCAAGGTAAGGTCCTCCAATTTCTTGTGCATATTTGAGTTACCCTTTTGCATCCCTTGCAAGATGGTAGTTATAGAGATGAATTTGTCATCTCTCCTTCATTCATCCTTTGATATTTGTCACCTGTGTAGCCATACTTCTCAAGAGTTGAGAAGTGTCATCCCTTCTTGACAGTGGTTGAGATACCATAGGATTTTGTGAAGTTGTCATTACCGCTCTTAAAGGATCTTGAAGATTGCTTGAGGAAGCTCCAGCATGGTGAAATTGATTGCCTTGGAACTGATTTGGTCTATTTGCTCCTCCTACCCATTTAAAGCTTGGGTGATCTCCCCAACCGGGGTTGTATATATTTGAGTAGGGGTCCCTTTTCTAATATTGCCTCTGTCTTCCTTGGTACATCACATTAACTTCTTCAATCGGCCCGGGACAGTTCTGAGTTGTGTGCATCAGAGAGTCACAAACCCCACAACTTGTAGCTACTAAAGCAAGAGACTGTGCGTTGTTGTAGCAAAGACTTTTAATGGTGTTTGCAAGCTTGGATATATCTTGTGCTAGTTTGACCAACAGTAGATCCCTTTCAGTTTGTAGTCCCTTATATCCCTTGAGCCTACATGTTGTCGGATAAGAGCAAAAGTTCTAATCAATTCCCATGTAGCCCGTGGTTCCATATTCTCCACAGATCCACTCACGACGGCATCCAGAACTTGGGCATCGTATGTCAACAATCCATTGTAGAAATATTGTACTAAGTGCGCCTTAAGAATTTGATGGTTGGGGTACCAAGTAAGCATTTCTTGAAACCAGCTCCAGAATTCAAAGAACGACTCGATCGGCTCTTGCTTAGCTGTAAAAATTCCTTGCAGGCAGCTGAAATGTTGGTGGAGGGAAAACACTATCCAAAAATGCTTTCTTCAGACTAGCCCAAGATTCATGAGCATTGTCCACATAGAGCGGCAGGTTCATGTACTATTCTTTAGCCTTTCCCTCCAAGAATAGGTGAAACACCTTCCGTATAACATCATCGATACTTGCCCTCACTGGCTTCATGGACAAACACTGCATGTAGAGAGTCCAGAGATGAAGGTACAGGTTTTCTCCTACAAGACCATGAAATTTAGGTAGTAAGTGGATCAATTGACCTTTAATTTCAAAATCTGCATTAAAGGTAGGAAAAGCAACAAGTATAAGATCAAAATTCCCATCAGGTTGAGTTAATTCCTTGATAGTTCTACCCTAGGTTGTCTAGGGATCCTATTCTGGCCATTATTCTCTCCCTGCCCTTCATTACCACCATTATTAGGTCTATTATGATTGCCATCCCATTCCCGCCATTAGGAGGTACTTCAACCATGATTTGCTCTTCTATTTCCTCACTATCACTAGATGAATGGGATTGGTCTTATAAAAGAAGTAGGCTACGAGATGCTGTATGTTTACCTTTCCTGCCTCTACGTACTCTAAGCATGCACAATTACTCAAAATCAAACACAAATAAAGTAAAAGAGAAAAGCATTGTCAAAACTTTGATATTTACCTAGTGTCTATTTCAAAATTAAGGCAAACTCAATGATTTCAAATAATGTTCAGTGAGTTTGAGGCGTATGAAGCACTATATACTCTCAAAGTATGTGTAGAAAGCAAAGCTATACAAAAAGAGTAAGTTTGGACACTTAAAAATTTTTCAGTGGAAAAACAGCTTAGGTCACGACTTAGGGAATCTAAGTTGTGACTTAAGTGCACAGAGAGCAACCCTGAATGAAGAAGGAGCTAAGGTCGTGACTTGGAACAGTCTAGGTCGTGACTTGAACAGACCGAGAGCGTCACTGGAAAATAGAAGGTTGAGGTCGCAATAAGTCACAAGCCAAGTCAGCGACTTAAGCACTGAGGTCACGACTTCAAGTCACAGAGAGCTACCTTTGCAAAACATTTGAAAAATTCACTAAGTTCTTTAACTAAATGCTCAACAAACCATGCATAATGTTCAAAACTTCAGGCAATTGGCTCAGAATCAAGTCAGAACAAAATGCAAAATGCTACACAAGAATGCAAATGCCAAAGTATGGAAAAGCAAGATATTTGTTTCTATTTGTCAAAAATTTTTACGCTATGAGATGCAAAAGCTAAGTTAAAAAAATAAAACTCAATGAGAATCGACCAAAATCACAATGGTATGGAAAACCAATTACTAGGGAACCAATTTCTTGGCTCCCCGGCAACAACGCCATTGATCGGATCAAGATGTCGCCTTCTGGGTCATCAAAATTGTGATTGCACCAAATAATGTAGTATAGGGTGTAACCAATCATTCTTCTCAAGGATCACTTTATTGGAAAACAACTTAATCTAAATTGGTAATCAAAATCATGATAATTTGGGTAAAAAAAGGGTTTTAATTGTTTTAAAGATGGTGCAATAAAGGTAGAGTGCAGAGAAATAAATGTTTGTGGGATTTTAAATGAATGACGAAATGTTTTGGATTAAAGGGAAATTATGGTAAATTAGTCTCTTGATGATGAAAACTCAATTATCACTGCTCTTAAAATGAATGGGAGCTTTAGAAATCTTTTAGTCTGAAGGGGAAAACCCCAAGTAATCACTTGAGTCCAATGTCTTAATTAATGAAAACTCACTTTAATCAAAGTTAATTAACATCCTTTTAAAACATTGTTGAAAACCCCTTAGAGTGCAAATGAATGGATGGTACAATGCCCTTGGAATGTCAATCGACAATCAAAGAATACTAAGCACACAGATTAATTATCAATAATCACTAATCATTAATTAAACACCAAGATTCCCAACTGAGATATTTATAAATGATCCAACATCAACAACATCCAATCAAAATACATTTAGTAGTCTAAACACAAGATTTACAATCACAAACCAAGTCTAATACATAAAAAATTCAGAAATCCATATATCTACAAATCTCTAACACAGAATTAAGTACACATTTAGACTGAAAACTCCCCTATTAAGTCCTTGAGTTCAAGTTTTGTCTTCCATCACTAAGAGGCTAAAGATTTAGCCACTTATTCTTCAAACTAATTGCAATCGCTCTAGGTATGAGCAGCCATAAGGGAAGCTAAAAATGGGGTTGAAAAAATGGAGAAGAAGGTGACTGGAGTGCTTTGATCGGTTCAGAATTACAGAAAATGATGAATAAGTGAAAAAAAAATGAAGGTTTTGGGTGTGGAATCAATAGAGGCTTGAGAGGAGATGATGGTGGCCCAACCCTATGCAAATCTACAGAATGGAAGAGTCTGGCTTCATGGTGGTTGCCCCCCTTAGGTGTAAAAGCTTAGAAACCTATTCCAAAATGCACAGCTTCACTTAATGCACTCAGGTTGTGACCTCAGGATTGCCCCCAAGTCATGACCTCAGAAGTGTCATGTCACGACTTGGGAAGATAAAGAGGATTCGGTTTTGACTCAGCTCCAAAACACGTAGCTTCATTAAAAGGACATCAAAGTCATGACCTCAGAAATTTATGTCACGACCTGGGGAGGCAGAACACTCCAACTCTTATGTTTTAGTCCTTGTAACATTATGGCTCCACCAATGCTCTATCTTGGGTCTTAGGTCCTTCTCTAATTGCCTGAAAATCACAATAAAGAGCTTTGTAAAAACTAACTAATTACAGATCAAGGCAATTATAATTAAGGAAGGAAAATTGACCTTTTTCACCCCTTAAACAGCAAAATGCAATACATAAACTAATGTAATAAAAAAGCTATAAATGCATGCATGGTGAGGGTAAAAGTATTGTAAAACATCAGAAAACACTTGAGAAAACCATATAAAGATAGGGTTCTATCTCTATACTACTAAAATTCCTATGAATCTTATCCCTCCCATATTTCAGTACACCCTAGGGCCTATAACATCAAAGGGAAAGAGCAAGGAGGTGATTAATGCATGAAGGAATGGTTAATGTTATGAAACTTTATATGACTTTGATCCTTTCTTGGAATTATGTGGATATTTGTAAATAATCTTTTTGGATGACCCTATGCTATATTTTGATGCAAATATATGCCAAAACATGCTATTATATTCAATTATGTGGTTGAATGAATGGCATATGAAGTTAGAGTTTAAGTATGAAGAAGTAAAGCAATTACGGGATAAAAGTCAACATTTTAAGGTTAAACTTTAACTAACGTGTTTCTGACCAATTTAGTGAGTTAGATCACAAAATTTGCACGTAAATAAATATCATTTTTCTCTTTAAAATAAGTGGTAACACACCTCAAATGGATATCTGTACAAGAAGTTATGTCTATCCAAAAGCTAGGCAAAAGTACTGAAAAATTGAAAAATGACCAAATGAACAGTACTTTTTGAAAATTAAATTGGGCTCAAATTTGAAGATAATTTGTCAAGAAACCATTTTTTATAAAAAGATAATCCAAAGAGCTTCTAATAAAACTTAGAATCACTCAATTTTCATTTTTCCTAGGATTAATTATGATTTTTCAAAGTTTGGCCAAATTATGAGTTGTGGTGAATAGTAACCTGAGAACAAAATTTTTAAGCTCAATTTTTTCAAACATTTGGTCATTAAATGTGATTCCATTTACTTCTAATTGATTAGTTGTTTGGTATAATGTGAAGATGTTACATCCAAAATGGTTATTGTTGAGATATGAATGATTTAAGGGTTGTGTAAGGATTAAGGGATAGAGAATGGTTGGAAAATGATGTTTGAACCTTGTTTTTGAAAGAATATCAACTTGTGTAATTTAGAGATACCATTCGGCCAAACTTGGTTCTTGGAGCTAGGTTTTGATTTTGTTATTTTGATGCTTTCAATGAGTTTAGGAGGTGAAATTGTTTAGGAATATGTGAGTGTCACATCCAGTAATATGGCAATTAGGAATAAGGATATTTCTAAATAATAAAGGTCAAAAATGACAAGGAGAAATAGAAGATTTTGGTGGAAAATAATTATTATAATTTTCCTCAAGCCAATTATTAAAAGTTTGACTAATTAAGGAAATTGGTCAAGAATAATTATGGAAAAATAATTCCAAGCCTCAGAAAATTAAGGAAAAAAAATAAGGACAAGGTTCCTTGAATTATATGGGATTATGAAATTGGTCTTATGACCAAAATTGCCCTTAAACATATTACAAAGGAATTTAAGGGCAATTTAAGCTAGTTTAAAGGTCTTTTATTTGGAAAAATCCAATAAATTTTTAAGGAGGATAAAAATTCCAAGAAAATCCTATGATGTCCCAAGGAATTATAAGAGATTATGAAATTAAAATAAGGCCCTCAAGTATCTAAGATTTTTCTCAATTCCTCTAAAAAGTGGAAAAAAAATCATTAAAGAGAAGGAAATTAGTTTTCCATTTTATTTAATTATTGGGAAATTAATTTTGAGATAAAGAGGGCAAAGTTAGAAAGATAAAAATAAGGAGAATAATTTATGGATTCTGACAAGAAATAATTATAGAGGCCAGAGTACTATAATTATAGAAAAGAAGTTTTTAAACCCGTAGTAAAGTGCACCGTAGATAAAGCAAGAAGTAGAGTCTTGCACTTTGCTTGCCCACAAGTTGCCACTTGTCAAGCCTTTAATGGATGGGTAATCAAAGCTTTCCAAGTGTCAAGCTAACAATAGAGGATCTTGACTTTGGAATTTAATTACATTATGATTTAAGTTAATTAAAGAGAGAGGATCAAGACTAATTAGGCTCTTTGACACATGGCATATCATTAATGATGGTTGGTGGATATTTTGTGTGCATTGAATGAGCTCATCTCCCCCTAAATCTGATCTATATTTTAGCCAAGAGGGAGTTGAGAGGAAAAGAGAGAGTTCAAGGGAGAAATCAAGAGAAAGGCATCAACTTTGAGCATACAAGTGAGATCCAAGGTAAGTTTTCGATTCTAAGTTGTTCCTTGCCTTGTTTGCTTGAGTTGTATGGTTAAATTCTGATTCTCTTCCTCTTTGAGTGCTGGCCGAAATGCTTCTTATGTAGGGGAGGGAGTTTTGGTGTTAGATCTTGCCAGAACACTTCAAAAGTATAGTAGATCCTAGTGATTACAAGTGTTGTAGGTTGATTTTGAAGTGTTTTCTGGTTGTTGTGTTGCTTAGATCCATATCAGCCAAAGCAAGATCTGAACCCTAGGATGTGTTTTTCAAGGTTTTAAGGCTTCCATTGTGTTCAAAAATGAAAAATGGTGTAGGGTAAACCTAAAGAATAAGGGTTGGAAGCAATAGAACCAAAGTTGTATTTTTGGAAAGTGAACCATAGTGGTTTGGCCAAGCTGAAACTGAAGGAAGGAAATTTATTTTGTTTAAATCCAAGTAAATATTTGGAATCTACATGAAAAATTATGTAGGCTGAGTCAAGAGGGAATTTTTAGGGTT